>NC_086340.1:13474395-13738347 GCF_032445375.1 Bacillus rossius redtenbacheri | reverse complement strand
TGTGGTGTAATTAATTTACCAAGTCCACCATAAAAATTTGATCGATATGTAAATGTAGTAGGTTATGCTGTGGAGTATGTTGCTATGAAAAGTATGAAGGAGGCTGTTGAGGAAGCTGCTGAAGAAAATAACATGGATCGTGACATAACTGTGGCGTTTGATGGCTCTTGGCAGAAACAGGGACATACGTCACTGAATGGCATAGTTTCAGCCACAAGTGTATATACAGGAAAGGTAATTGACATTGCAATCATGTCTAAACACCGTAAATGCAAATGATTACCAGGAAATCGTCACGAAGAGCGGTGTTCATCAAACTGCAGTGGATCTAGTGGTGGTATGGAGGTTTCTGGAGTGAAAGAGATTTCTGAGCGTTCATTGTCACTGTATAATACAAGATATGTGCGCTATTTAGGGGATGGTGACTCAAAAGCATTCAAGGCAATTGAAGAAATGAAACCATATGGCGAGTGTTTACAGATTACAAAACTGGAATGTGTTGGACATGTTCAAAAGCGAATGGGTTCAAGACTGAGACGACTAAAAACAAGCATGAAAGGAAAAAAGTTGAGTGATGGAAGAACACTAGCTGTAAAAACAGACTGACAGACTCCACCATTGATATTATCAAGAATTATTATGGACTTGCAATAAGACAGAATACTGAAAGTGTGGAGAAAATGAGGACAGCTGTCTGGGCTCTGTTTTGTCACATTTCATCGACTGATGACAACCCGCAACATGCTTTGTGTCCAAAAAGAGAAGAATCATGGTGTAAATATAACAGAGGAAAAATTACGGGAGAAACTTATAACCATCCTCACAGTGTACCATTCGCCATAATGGAAGAGGTAAAACCAATTTTTCGGGATGTCAGAGATCAATCTCCTGAAAAAGTGTCTTCATGGTCGTACTCAGAATCCAAATGTATGTGTGAATAGAGTCATATGGAGTAAGTTTCCCAAAACTGTGTTTGTGCAACTAAAGACCCTTAATTTTGGTGTTTATGATGAGGTAGCATCATTCAATCAAGGAAATATTACAAAATGTAAGGTATTGGAAAAACTGGGGTTGAGTATTGGTTCTCGCACTGCTGATGCTATGCTACAAATTGACATTTAGAAAGACTTAGGCAAGCTGAAATGAGTGTCAGAAATTTGCACAAAAATATCAGACAGGCTAGGAGGAATGCCAAAAGGAAGCTTGAGAGTGAAATGGAAGAGGAAATTGACAATCCTAGTTATGGAGCAGGCATGTACTGATTGCCAACTTGGAAGGCCATTTTCTAAAAATATATTTTTTCAAACTTTAAGATACATTTTCTTGACTTTGGTTTAATGCTGGGAGACGAAACTAACAAAATGTATTGATAATGAGTTTTTGCATACTGAAATAATATCTTTGAAAAATATTCACAATAATAAAAATAAAAAATTATATAACCTCAAAATATGAAAAAAAAAATTACAACAAAAATTAAAAAAAATTATAAAATATTAAATTTACATTGTTTTATTATATTGTTATTTCAGCATCAGTACGAAATATATACTTAAAACCTGTAAAAATCTGAAACAAATAGCTTTCATAGATTTATCTAAAATGTTCCTTATGTAAAGCCTATATTAACACTGCAAAGCATAGGGTGCTCCGTGCCCCCTTAAAACCCCTTTGGGAGCAGCGTAGCAGCGCGGGGCCTCGCTCTGCCGCGAGATTTATGGCGTGGTGCCAGCGTGATGATAGCCTTGGCTGAAAGCCGTTTCAGGACTCCGCAATCAACTTGTGTTGTCGTCGGCCCACGCGCGCTGGTGGGGAATGCCTTCGTTCGTCGTCACCACCGGGCGGGCAGCTAGACCTCAAGTTTTTTTTTCTTTTTTGACGTGACAACGTCTAATAAATCGATGAACGCCGGCTGCACGCACGAAAAAGTGTCCCGTAACGCACATTGTCCCGTTACGCTCATTGTACGCTTGCGCCGCATCTATCTCTTCTTCCACTCGATTGTAACAACCATCGATTTGACTTTTTCGAGGCACATCAAACTTGAAACACTCCCATTCGTTTCCCACTTTTCCTATCATCGTCCTATCCTTAACAGAATAACACAGATTGGAAGAAGTTAAATAGCAAACATGTATAAAAGTTATAGTTTATAATAATCTCTTCGTTAAAGTAATAAACATATTTGAATTAATGAGTGCAAATAAAAGTAAATTTATCAATTAAATTGTAGATTTCATTTCACTCCTTCTTTGTATCCATACAAAAAAGTGTTAATTCAATAAAAATCATTCAATTTTATTCATAAAAGTATGCAATCATTTTATCAATGTTTTGTTATGACGTTGTCACGTTAAACTATCGTCCGTAAACTGACTTTACAGACAACCAATTTTTTTTTGTGAAACATTTCTAACAGCCGACAGAGCAATATAAGAATCAACACACACTGTGATTATTATTTTTTTTTGTAAATGGAACAGAAATAATCCACGTGAAAAAACAAACAGATATTAGCGAATTCGTACACGTATGCGAGAACAACTATATCACCACAAAAATTAACGTTCACAGAATTTACTGGGTTCGTATTCCAACACGGACAATTTTTTTTTGCCTTTGTGTTGTCCCAGTACCTCCAACAGTCCAAGTTAACAAAATAAAGTCAAATTTTTGAAAATTCGATTAACAATTCCGTGTTTTTATTAATGCTTAAATGAAAAAATTGATTAAAATATAAAATTATGCGCCAATTTTCGTTTCAAAAAATAACTCAGTATTTTCTCGAAAAACGTATTTAATACATGCAAAAACTAACCTTTCTTGTAGTGTTACAAACTATTTCTTGGCAAATGGTTTCTTAAAGAAAACTTGTGTAATAAAGTACAGAAAAATCATTTTTCTGTGAAGATAAAGAAGAGTGTCCGCAGGTAGGTTTTTAATACAAGGCTCCAGTTTTTTATTTTTCAGGAGCTTCGTGCAATTTTGCACACTTGACTTTCACAACAAGAGGAATGTCACTATCCCCCCCCCCCCCCCCCCTTCTGTGCAAAGCCCGGGCAACGCCGGGTACCACAGCTAATATAAAATAGAAGTTTCAAAGCAGTCTGATAAATATGACAGTCGGAATGAATTCATGACAATAAAGTGGCGAGCGTGAAACCCTCCAACTATTAAAATTCACGCGTGAAAATAAGCTATTTTCTTTCAACTGACGAACATGGCAGTACGTGATTCGAACCGTCCTTTATGATGCTGATGTGGCACCGGTCACCTTTCGGTTACGTTTGGGTAGAAACGAGGAGTGATTTTTTTTTGTTGCACCTCTTATGTCCCCCCCCCCCCTCACCAATTTCTTTCCTGTATTTTCGGCACTGGCCCACCCCCTTTCCCCTCTCCAACCACTGACAAGCTCAAGTCCAGTATTTTTCAGACTGGAGTAACGGAAGGGTATCCCAAACGGCAACCGACTCCCGTGAGATAAATCACAACAGGTTTATCCAATGCTCTTGTGCATACCATTAGCATAATGAAAAGATACTTGAATGGCTCTCGAACACCAAAGCATCAGAGGTGCAAAGAAAGGTATTTTAAAGCCAAGAATAATTTTATTTAAATGCACCCCTCAAAAAAAGAAAGAAGTTATGCACCCCCCTGATTTACGTGCAATAATGTAGCCCACAGTTTACTATGAACATCTGATAAAAAGTACAGATTTTATGACACCAAAAATCACACTTTATTGTAAAAAAACTAGCAAAATAAAATTAGAAATCTGGAAATGCTCGCAAAATAACTGAGTGATTCCGAACTCTCTTACTGGTGTGTTATCGAAGGTATATTATTTGCCCGAAAATGTTGAAAATATTTATTCCCAATAATAAATATAAGAAAAATTAACTTATTATTTGTAAATTGTATTGGTACAAATTATTTTTTTTAGCACCTAACCACCACTAAATAAAAAGAGTTGATCAAAAACATTTTGGAGTTCCATAAATTCTAAATTTAAAAAAAAAAACTAAATTTTTAACCAGCATATTTTGCTTGACCAATAGGTGGACATAAGGAAGCTCTGAAATATAAGTCCGAAATAAAAATCCAAAACTAAGTTAAATCAGCGTAGTTTAATCACAAAAATAATCAATGGTTTATTAACTGATTATGGCTAGCAGGCTGTGGGAGTGTACGGTCCTACATGTTACGGTCGAAAGGAGTGATATCTAATATAAGGGTTACTGGAAGTACCATTGACATTATATTTGTATCATTATTGAGCCTTAAGCACTGCGAGGGTATTTCGTCGACTACTATTGCAATTAATTTTGAATTGGCCCCATCTGGCCTCTGCACAGAGTATAAATAAATGGATGCTGGGGAACTCGAAATGTGAACTGCAGCGATAAAGTTCTGTTTCGAGGCTGCCAGAGACGAGGCCGGCCAGCTAGCCTGTGGGATTCCCTGGGAGCGAACGCCACACAAGGAGCACTTGTCCTTTTTCTACCACTACACGGAACTCCCACTGAGGAACGGCTCCTTGTTTTATGTGAAAAAATCATGGACATCGATCGAAAAACATGAATTAAAATTGTATTAACGTGTATTTAAATAAGCTGGTCTTTTAGATTTTTTATTAAATATTTTAAAATTTATAAAATGACCTGCGTATAATTTTTCAGGAAATTGTAAATATTTCTTAAGTTAAAATATTCATGCCCTCGTTAAAATTTAGGTTCCAGGTTGGCTTAAAAAATTAATTCTAAGATATTTTTTTAAAATTTTGTGTGGTCCCGCCCAACTCCGCCTTTTCTCTGGGGGGCTATCCCCACTCCGGAGCCTTCTGGAAGGCCCTTCTCCAAAACATTGGGCCCCCTCGCAAGAAAATGGCCCAGAGCCCAGGGGTACTACCACAGGCACTCCCATCTAGCATGTGAATAACTCCTATTGCCACCCCCGGAGTCAGGAAGGCCTCTCGTGTCCCTCTGGAGGAATCGGAAGGTTCCCAGAACCCCTGTCACGTGAATTGGTGTAACTAGAACGCCATCGTTCTTGTAGCTTCGAATATCAATCCCGGGGTGAGGGGGGGGGGGGGCATTGATGACGCGACATTTCTGAGGGCTACGAGACCTTTCCATTGTTTACGCTGGCATGTATGCAAGGCGAGAGAGAGAGAGAGACAGAGAGAGAGAGGGAGAGGGAGGGAGGCTGGTAGCGATACCGTGAATTATCGGAGCAGTGGCGGATCCAGAGGTTCACCTCGGAGGGGGCACTCAAGGATTTCAGAGTAGCCAGAAAAAAAAAGTCTTAAAATTACTAAATTTTGCATTTAATCTACTCACACTACACGTAACATCCAACCACCACATTTTTATGATTCTACAAGAAATTAATTAATTATATTAGAATATGTTATTGGTTTCAGAAACAATCATTTTTGTCGGCAAATAATAATGTAGCAGACAACAGGTTTTTCGGAGGGGGGGGGGGGCACTTGCCCCTTGGTGCCCCCCCCCCCCTTGGACCCGCCACTGCCTCGGAGTGACACAATTGTAGAGTGAAGTGAGAGTGAAGTGACCCCGTTGGCGAGCGGTAGCAGGCGACGAGAGATAAGTTTCGTGTTTGAAGATCGGAACTGTGGGGACGGTGTTTGCTGCGTGGCGAACGAGTGAGTAGTGCTAGACAGTGTGTTAGGACCGAGGTGCGAAGTAGAGAGAGCCAATGTTCAGCCGAGCTCCAGTGGGGAGAGTAAACTGTGGACTAAACGAGTGAGTGATTAATTTGTGGAAGGACATTTAGTTATTTTTTGTAATCCAACCAATATTGTAGATATTAGTTGATAAAGAAACTCTAATAAATTAATCTTGGCTATCCTCTCTGGACCTTTATTTCTACGCATAACAGTATGTGGGTTTTGTGTCATGAGTAGAGACCCGGAAATTTCGCGGATTCTTCTGGCCTCAGGATATAATTCAAAGTTATAGTAGTGCTCGACCCATTTTTACTTTCCCATTGGTTTATTTCTTAGCGAGAACATTTTTATCCTTATTATTTGACACTACCTGATTCGCTCACTTCTCTCCTAGCTGGACATCATTGGCTCACGGTCGTAGACGGGCGTGTCCAAACAACTGCGTGCCAATCATGAACACAGTGTGACAGTGTGGAGGTTTGCATTCTAGCTTGTGACTAAATGAATCCGCGAAATTTCCGGGTATCTAGTCCATGAGATATTTAAACGTTTACAGAAAGACAGTGAAATATTTAGTATTTGGAAACATTTGTCTACATGTTTTCCAGATGTTTAGTTATATTTTATTTTAAAACTTATTATTTGTTTTTATACTTGCGTATTACACTACTTCAAACAGTTATACATACGTTTTTTTAACCTTTATCCACAGTTGTGACACAAGGCGAAAGAAAATTATTAATCCATTTTATAAATATGCTAAGTTGTGGCCTATTTTTGTTTCCTGACTACGCAAACCAGCATTAAAATTTCAAATTGCACATAAAATTGAGTTTCTACAAACACACACACAGTGTAAGCAAATTCGTTTACAAAGACATTCTATTGAACATGGTTTCCAAAATATTTTTTCTTGCAAATATGCAAGTAGTACTGTCTTAAGAGAACCCTCCAATCCAAACTTACCATTAATTTGCAATTTTATACCATTATTTTAGAATGTTATGTACCGTGACTCGATAAGACGCTAGCAACTTAAGGTTCGATCGCGGGACCCATGTAGGTTATTTAATTTCTTATGAAATATATTTAGTTTAAATGGCTATTCTTGTTGATTCTCCACTATAGCTCTTTTTCAATTGTTGTTAGGATGCATAATTTCCCACGCCATATTGATAAAAAGTTATTTGCTAGCTGTAAAATGATCACAGTTATAAACACTTGCTTCACATTTTTGTCACCATTACATTGTTTTTTTTTGTAAATGTAACAGAAATATTCACGTTAAATTACAGATATTTGTAAATTTTTTCATTAACGTGAAAAACAACTGTGTCACTATAAAATAGTGTTCGCAGTAATACAGGGTCTGGATTCTTACCCGGGCATTTATGCTGTGTGTTGTTAAGTACCTTCGATAGTTAAAATTATTTGTAAACCGATCCATGAATAGGTTTCCATTATTAACTGCGCACATTAATAAGCACACTCGAAAAACATATTTCATAAAAAAATTAATCATAGCCATGTATAGTATAAAGTTCCTATGTCCTTTCTTGTAGTATCACTATTTCTTGGTTGCTGGTTTCCAAAGGTATATTTTGTAAAACTACAGGCATTTATTTTTCTGTGCGAATAGAACACTTGGCAAATATCAAATGCGAGAGAGAAAGAGATATCGTTATGAATTCGTTGAGGTAAATAATTAGGCTCCTCTTTAAAAGATTAGAAAACAGCAAGAAATTTCACACGGCCAGCATTTCGTATGAGACCCCTTGGCTGAAAATTGGTGTCGTCCGGGTGGTACCCCTGGCCGGGGTCGCTAGGGTGGCACCCCTTTCCTCCTACCACCCTTCCACAATCCCTCACCAATCCTTCTTCCATCGTATGCAAACGCTCCCAGCTTCAAGAACAAGCGACCCTTTGGCGTTCACACACACAAAAAGAAAAGGAGGGGTCCCGGGTCTCCAAAAATTTTCTTCCTCAGCCCTTCTACCCCTTCCCCCCCCCTTAACCAAAGCTACTCCTTGCCTTTTTAATAGTTTTTACATGCGAGCCTGCTCTGCATACTCCCCCCTTTTGTGCCCCGCGGCCGTATGCAAAAGTATCCGCGTATATTCAAAGCAGCCGCGGGGAAGACGGTGCCGGATGGGGGGGGGGGGGGGGGGAGAGAGAAAAAAATGGGGAAAGGGTTTTCGGAAGCAGTTTTTTTTCTTCTCGTTCTTCTTCTTCGACTGCCTCTCTTTAGAGCTTTGAGTCCACAACAAAAACCCTTTTCGGTTAGATTTGCTTTCGGGGGGAGGAGGGTGGGAGGTACCCCCACAGAGAGAGAGAGAGAGAGAGAGAGAGAGAGAGAGAGAGAGATCGTGTGTGTTGTCTGCCCCGCGCGACGCAGCGTATGCAAAGCAGACGTGTCTCGCGCAGGGCAGCCGTGGGAAGAGACCGCGATAATTGGTCAGGTGTGTGTGTGTCGTCTGTGTGTGTGTGTGTGAGTAGGGGAGGGGGGGGGGGGAGGAACACACAAAAAAAGAGAAGGGGGGGACGACGCAAAGATCTGCATACGCAACCCGGGTGCCGCCTAGGACTCCTCGTGAGAACCGAAGACGGACGGAACATCAGCGTTCGGCCGTATACCTGCAGAAAAGCGCACACAGAAACTGCGCATTCATTACGCAAAAAAAATGAATAAAATGAAAAGGGTAGCTATATATCTGAAAGGGGGGGGGGGGAACTTTCTCCTGTTTCGATTCTCCGAGATAACAAACGACCCGTGGTTGGGGGGGGGGGGGGGGGGGGAGAAAATGTCCACTGGAACTCCTGTCAAAAAAAAAAAAAAAACCTTCACACAGCACGGTGCCTTCGGAAATGTTTCAGCTCCTATGAATTCCAAAATCATTTTTTTTTTTAAGTTTCTCACATGACCCCCGGAGGTAGATCAGGGCTACGCTCATCCATTTAGATTATGCTAAAAGGGTTTTTTTTTTTTTCGCCTGTACCTGCGAGCGCCGTTCGGAAAACTGGTGAGCATACCTACCGCCTTTCGGTCCTCTGGCATCGAATAGCGTTAAAAAAAAAAAAAGTTTCCCACATACGGTGTTCAGAGATTCAGAATGAAACCACGCGTTATTTCAAAACTGCTCGAGATATACGAGTGGTGTCTGTTTACGAAAAGCTTTTCAGTACATGTTGATGGCGGATGAGAAGTTCTGTTTGCGTAATTACTAATTAGTTTTGACTGTAGTTAAAAAAAAAAATTGGCTGGACGCGTGTTTTCCGAGTTGTTTTTAGACATGAAACTCCCGGTAAAGATTCTCGAAAGCACCCAAGGGTCTTGCACTACAACTTTATCTTTGTTTCTCCTCGGTCTAATGCTATGGTTACCTCTCACATCCCGTAGTTGTCTTAATATACGACGAGAATACCGCGCCAGTTCATTCATAGTCTTACGCTTAGAGGCGATACCGCGTTAGAAGCACCAGCGAGCGTCGCACTTATCATCCCGCCTCGTTTCTCCTGAAGCTCTGCACACCGCATGTGTGCCCAGGTAGGCCGGTACACTTTTTTTTCCATTTCAAATAACGATTTCTGCCATTAGCAATGCCCGTCAAGGAGATTTTGGAATGAGAATTTTGAGCATGCATTTTCTAGTTGTATTTTTATCAAGAGCATTTGATTGTATTCCACTTTTTTACTTTTAAGGAAACGTAACCGAAAGACGCCATCTTGGTTTCAAAATTATTTTGTCACAAATATTTTTATAATTTAATATATATATTTAATATATTTTGGCTCACCACAAAGTCAAAATTAACGACTTGATACACTTGTACTTGAAACAATTTTAACGTACTTAGAACATAGACAAACATGGCGACCACAGCAGCCAAGTACTCGGCTTCTATTGGTTCGCACGGAGCAACATAAACGGTAGAGCTCACCATTTCCGGGCTAGTCCGTACGGACCCGCCTCCGTCTGCGTGCTGTTGTAGGAACTCTGTTAAAATAAGATGATTTAATGTTAACAAGCTGGGCTAACAATGGGCGTTACGTACTCTGTACTGAAAACTAACAGCGGGATAGACCTCATACAACAAAGAGAAACACTCATTGCCTTTCTGCCTTTCCGTTGTAATCAGAGAAAACATGTTTGGGATACCGCCATTCGCCCCACATTTATCGGTCGGGAGAGCCCCTCCCCCCCCCCCCCCCCCCAGGCAAATCCACTAATCATCCTCCAATCACAGGTATTGGCCTACACCATGTCGAGTTGACGCCCAAAACATTGGCTGAAGTGAAGTGTTTACATTGTGAATACAAAATAAAATTACTTTGTTATTATTATTAGGAAGTGTCTGTGTTTAACAACGAAGATTTTAATTCATACTTACAAAAAATCATCTGACGTGGTCACCCACCGTTTACGTAATGTTTGGGTGTTACGGTATGGCGAAGGTGAGGGAAAAAATTTAATGATTTCGGTTTATAACTCCGTGTTTACCGGGCATGCACGGTCATGCGACAACCGCAGAATAGGAAGTGCCTCTTACGACGGTTTTCCAAGACGTTCGGGTAAGGTAGCGAATAAGCACAGTCTTGTTGGGATACGACCGTAACTTAAGAGGCCGTGTCACAAATTTGCGCTCCTATCTATATCAATGTTATTTTAAAAGGCAGTTTTTCTCAAAGTCTATAAGAGGTAGGGGCCAGAAATTTTGCCTACTGAAAGTATACAATACATTTAACATAACCGCTTTTTTCAAATTTAGTTATCATATCATATATTATTTCTGTGATGAAAAAAATATAATCAATATTTTGATTTGTCCAGATACAGTGGAATTTTGCTTATATTTATAATTATTTAGCAAAAACTGAAAAGGCCATTGAAATGTATTGTACATCACCTTCCGATCAGTGTCTTCATGATCATGATGGGTTTAAAAACCTGGTTGTAATCAAGTCTTTAACTATTTCATGACAACATTTATACTTAATAATTTGGAGATAGGCCTTTTCTATCCTAAGCCCCTGAGCTTTCACTATCTGGTCTGGCGACCGACCTGACACTCTTCAACCACCCCAAGGGTCTCCGATTGCACATCCGATAAAAAAAAAGCTGTTCGTTCATTTGTTTTTGTGTCACAGACTTCACACATTTATGCCAAGGGAATATTCCGCTGATGTGACGCCATACGAATGTATTATTCGCGACCATACAACTTTTTTGTTTGTCATCGGGAAGAAATGTTCATTTTGAATTGAGCATTTTTAAATGTCAGCGTAGAATATGCTTATCTGCCCATTTTGTTTCTTTCCATAATAATGAGTAAAGTTAACATTGTCATAGACATTTTATTATATTCGTTTGCCGTCCAAGTAAACCTGTCACTATATCGCACGTAATTATATATTTTACTAATTTGTTAGTTGTCATTTTATTTAAGTTACAAATAACAGTAATCAAAAACTATTACTTAATAGTCCAGAAAAGAGATTGAGTTATTATTCATTTAATAGGGGTTTAAAATATGGTACTACATACATATTATATATATTATATATATTATACATATTATATATATTATACATATATTATCTTGTTGTCTTCTTTGTAACTTTACTGGAAGAATGGCATTTGGTATGTATGTTAACTCACAATGAAAATACTTCAGAAGTACTCAACAGTGAACAACCTAGGCCCTATACTAATTTCATTATGTTCATGGAAATATAATTAAAATTACAAATAATGAACTGTATGTGTTTCACGTAGAGATATCGTACGAACTGTATGTGGTACAGACCAACACTTGCTAAGGCTCTGAAAATACTTAATTTCAGTTAATGTGTGGAGAATATTAAAAGTTAGAAATAATGATATATATAAAACAATGCAAAGTTATCAGCATAAAAATATAAGTTATTTTTACGTAGCGCCTATTGGAATGAATATTTTGTGTTGAATTATGTGGCATGATTAATATTCTCTTATGGTATGTGTGTTTTGTTAAAATCTTATAAAACATAACTTACTGTTGAAGGATTTTCATTTTTTTTTGTTATGATCTTATTTAAACAAGTTTTAATTATATTACACATGTCTATTTTAAAATCATTTTAATGTATACTTATAGAATTGTAATAGGCTTTATAAGGACTCTCAAAATGCATGTGAGTATCTATAATTATCTACATCACCATTATGGCCGTTTCACAAGATCAAATATTTATTGAATTCAATCAGTTGCATTCATTGTACATGATTTTCAATTTGTACATTGAATTCAATACAAATTGAAGATGTTATTCAACTAAGCTTATTAACTTATAAGTATTTTGTTTGTCCAGTACATAAAAGTAAAAGATTCTTTATTATTTAAATAATGAGCATCTATAAGCAATAACGTTTTCTAAATATTTACATAAACATAATGAAATCTAATTTTTCAATACTTTATATCTACGATCACATCAACGGCAGTATTATGTAATCAATGAGGTAATGAAATATCTTTAAAAGATATTTTCTCCTCTGTAAAGTAAATTTGTGATACAGCCCTCTTAATGTTAGTCTAGTGAGTTATTTCGTCTTCTAATATGCTACAACAATATATAAAACTAAGTTTTGTTAGTGTTTTAGTCTTTTGTAATGTTAAAGTGTAATGTAATCAATTCATTTTTTTTTGTAAATTCTTATTCATAAAGATACATATCATAATAAGATAAATAGTAATATTTGTAAATTTAGATTCTTTGAAACAACATCGATAAGAGGTTCTCTCTCCTACCTCTGTTAAACTGTATGATGGTGCATTGTAAAAAAATTAGGTAGTCTGACTTAAGTGAGATTGTATTTAGATTGTGTGTAATGCATATGCAATATCTAAGCATAAGAATTTATGTTATTATCCTTTTAAAACGTTACACTATGAATTTCGTATACTTTTTAATGTCAACTACCATTATTTTTCACGGAATATTACATCCAGATAAAGAATAATTACCACATGTTTGAAGATTAATTGTATTCCGATACATTTAAAGTATTAAATTTTTTAGATACGACTCATACTACAGTTGTAAATGTGAGGTTTCTTGATTCTGAATTCCTGCACCGCAATTTCCTAGTGAGCCGCCGGTCAGATTGTCATCCTCTCAGATTGTCGAGGAACCAGATACATTTTTCGTCGAGTAATCTGGCGGTATAGTAGTTTTATCACGCGCTGCGGTTACAGTTACTTCGGTTGAATAAGCCACTAAATCTCACTGTTAAAAGAGAGAACTTCTAGACCAGAATATTGGAAATAAAAATTTACTGACACGGCCTCTTAAGGGGGTGCCTCCCATTTCAAGTCATGATTTTATATTTACAGTAATTACAGAAAAACGTGTAGACTTTTTCAATTGTTTAACTTTCACGAAATGAATAATATATACAGCGCATACGTTTTGCATGATTAGCTGCCAAAGTTACATTTTTAACGTTTTTGGGTTGTACAAATGAGGAGAATTTAATTTATTTCAGAACTGAAACTTTTTAGGTTTAACTGCAATGCCACTGGCTACTTCATGATATGGTTTGCATTTCTATCACAGAAACTCATTTCATGTTTCTTGGCTGTCAAAATCGTAACAAATTTAAGAATTTTGAAATGCCATGTAAATTTAATTAATATTTTCTGAAAGAAATTCAAAACCATTTCTTGAAGAAGCCAGTGACATTGCAGTTGAACCTGAAAAGTTTCAGTTCTGAAATAAATTAAATTCTCTTTATTTGTACAACTCAAAAACGTTAAAAATGTAACTTTGGCAGCTAATTATGCAAAAAGTATGCTCTGTATATATTTTCCATTTCGTGAAAGTTAAACCATTGGAAAAGTCTACAAGTTTATCTGTAATTACTGTAAATATAAAATCTTGACCTGAAATGGGAGGCACCCCCTTAACTCGTGGGCCGTATTCCAGAACGTGTCCAAACAGAATCCCAGTAAGGAAACAAATCGGGAACCGTTTTAATTCACGGTGCCCTGCGCGAGGCTAGAAACAGGCTCAAACGCATTCTAGCGGACGTTTCGCAAACATTTGATACAAAATTACGGTAAAATACCAGAGACAGCAACATCATCGCACAAAAATAGAACCGCCTTATTAACTTTCTCAAAATCCTTTGTCGTGACGTCTAATAAATCGATGAACGCAGGCTGCACGCACGAAAAAGTGTCCCGTTACGCACATTGTTCCGTTACGCTGTGTACCGTTACGCCCATTGTTCCGTTACGCTGTGTCCCGTTACTCTCATTGTTCCGTTACGCTGTGTTCCGTTACGCTGTCGGCGAGTGCAGTAATAATAGGTTATGTTACAATTGACTAACAAATTATGGTGATTCATATAATTGATGATAGATATTTGATTACAGTTTATTTATATGAAAAATTGTTCATAATTATATTTAAACTTTATAGCTAAACGCCAGTTTTTAAAATTAATTACAAGTCATCTACACGTGAACTGTTTCGTCGACTGTTTATAAAGTGAAGTGAAAAGTTAATGTGGTTTTCATTGCTTATTACAATAACAATTTCGGCAATAAAGGTTAATTATTCTTGCATTTTAAAAATCTGATTACTAGTATAATTTCAAGCATTTCTTCTTTTATTATTAAAATAAAAATGATTCAATTTTATTCTTAAAAGTATGCAATCATTTCATCAATGTTTTGTTATGACGTTGTCACGTTAAACTATCGTCCGTAAACCGACTTTACAGACAACCAATTTTTTTTTAAAATTGCGATTATTTCGTGTTATGATGATTAAAGTGAACAAAGTGTGTTCCAGGATAGTTTCGCTACCATAAAGTTTCATTTGGCACACACAACACGCTTGGTACGTCCCATGATTTTCATAAAGGTTCGATGGTGTGTGCTGCGGCGCACTTGGAACAAATTTAAGAAGCAAGGGCACAACAGAGCTTTCTTTCTTTTGTGCTCCAGATTTTTTTCAAATCGGTGAAACTAAAAAAAAAAATTCGAAATCGAAATTATTTCGCAAGTGAGAAACGTGTCGGGCGTTCTGTGAGCCTCTGAAGGTTTTCTCGCGGTACTTACGTTGTTAAGTTATTATTCATAAAATTTCAACCTTCATGCAACCGAGTTAAATTTGTTGGTTTCATTTGCCAGATCTCGCAACCACAAGTCTTGTGATGTCTCCCTGAGTCTAGCCGGAGGAAAGACAAGGACAGTTCAAGGACGTGTCATCAGTAGAGACCGGAAAAATTCGCGAATTCATTTCGCGATAGGCTAAAATACAAATCGTTATACCTCAGTGCTGCCTCTGCTATTGGTTTACAACTCACCTGGATGACTCTGGGCCGGCGAAGAGACACCCAACCAAAGCTGCTACGCTGGAACGTCTCACAAGACAGCAGCCAATGAGTGGGTGGCATTTGACCGATTGTACGTAGAACTATAGAGTTCATCCTACAGGTCATTGAACCCGCGAATATTTCCGGTCCCTAGTCATCAGGGACGCCGTTCTTCAAGAAGGGGTGGGGGGGGGGGGGGGGTGGTTACACATTCCATCAAATGCTCCGCGTTCTCAATCTCCTCGTTCCTCGCCCCGAATCGACCTGGATGATCTACCAGACGACAAGTCCGAGACCGTTCGTTCATTCATGCATTCATTCATGCATTCATCCACAATTGCTACGACCGAGCGAAGCTCCTGCAAGATTTACGGGAAGCCTTCTTTTCACAGACGAGAGAGAGCCAAACTCCCATTCGTGCATCTTCGGGGTTTTTTTTTTTTTTGTTCATTGTAACTCATGATAACTAATGGTCAATTAGATTATGTTAGCTACATTATAAATACTTTAAAACATTGTGGACGGTTGATTTGGTTAGGATAGCTACATTGAAGATACTTTGAAATCATGTAAACGGTTTCCTAGCATGAACTTCGGGGAACTTCGGGTTTAGCTCTCTTTCGTCTGTGAAATGAAGGCTTCCCAAGATTTACAGCCGAGTTTTTTTTTTCTTTCCGCAGTCGCTCCGGGGAGAATGCAGGGATGTTCCCCCCGCTGCGCGAAATGGCCTATTTCCTTCATGGTCAGGGGCGTATCTGCGTCGGTGAGGCGCGATGGAGCTTCTAGGGCGGTGCCGTAGCGTCCGAGCGGAACACACGGGCTTGATTTGGGATGATTCCTGCGTGTCTGTGCGTTCATCTCTCTTCGTCCAACTCTGTGGTTGGTTACTCTGGTGAAGGTACCAGTCGTTTCAGGTGCGAAGTCCGTTTGCAGAAGACACATGACGAGGCCTGTGCGACGACCATTTGGTGCAGTCTTGTGTGTTCTGTAATCTCTTTACTTGTCATTTCAAAAAATTCTCCTTGTTTTCATGTCCACAAATCTCAGTCGGTGTGTAACCGAAATGTAACTTTCTTCTACCAGTGTTATCTTTCATTCGGGCTTTTTTTTTATTTGGTACATATTTTTGCCCCTTGGCTCGAGAACAAATAAACACTCAAGCTTCCTGTACACGGGAAGACATTTTGGTTAGTCTGGAATTGTGTGATCGTCCTTTCAAGTTCACACACCCCGTTTCCTGATCACGTATGAATTATTCACTGAATGAACTAAATTTTCAAATCTAAATCTAAAATCTTATGACACGCAGCAATATTGCGAATGTCCCACGGAAAAAAAAAAAATGTTTTAAAACGAATTTTGAGATTTACTATTATGTTTTTTTTTTCCAAGTGTCCTTGGATGACGGACGCAGCTCACCTGCCCTTGAAGGGCAGTAGGAAGGGGGTGTGTAAAGGGTTGCAGGGGCGAGGTGCATCCGCCACCTGGGCTCAGGGCCTACCCCCCCCCCTCCCCACTGTCAAGGAACCTGGAGACGCCTCGGCAGGCCGGCAGCTGCGGTACATTCCCACGGCGACGACGGCCACTCCTATACCTGCCGCTCCTCCGTGGAATTCTCCCCCCCTTCCCCCACCACCCAAGGAAACACCACGCTAATTTACATGCCCGCCGTATTTGTTCCCGTCGGCCGCTGCCTCCTCCCTCCCCCTCCTTCACCAGGTCTAACCATTCCCCTACAACAAAGCTCTGCAGACGCCGGAACGTGCCGAGATTACGGCACACCCCGTACCGATGGACAGATTCCCCTTGCGCGTACGGTAGACTTGACGCGATAATACGGGGACGTTTCGCGCCGCTATTTTATTTCGCGCGATATTGTCGTCGGGGCGCGGGGGGTTGTTTCTCCAGCGAACGCACACGTACCACGGCGTGAATTACACGAACGTACTGTGTGCAGAACCGGAGAAGAATAAAAAAAAAAACCACATGCAATTCGAAAATTTCTCAAAATTATCCGAGTGGTCTCTTGCAGATTAGTATTTTTAGAAGAGTGAAAATGGCTAAAACGCGTGTTTTCAAAATAGTTTACAGGCATGCAACACCCCCTTACAGATTCTTAAAAGCACACAAGAGACTTACTTGCATTACAACTTTATATTTTCACGCCTTCGCCATATAATGTTATGGTTACAGATCAAATCATCATAGTTCCACCTGTGCACGACGAGAAGACTCGTGTGCCAGTCCAGAGCCTTGCGCTTAGAGGCGATACCGCGGTTAGAAGCACCAGCGAGCGTCGCGCTTACCATCCCGCCGTACAAACACACATACAACCCTTAACGCAGTGACTTGATGTAAGCTTTTGGACATACGCCATTGCTAAGCACATGTATGTCTGTAGAAGAAAACTACAAAAAAACACAAATGAAAAAACACAAATGACAAAAACACAAATTAAGCAAAAAATTTCTGTTGTCAGGATATAAACACCACACAATACTCCACAACAGGAATAGGGTCAACAAACTAAGAAAACAAAGAAAAATGGACTAACAGAACGAAAAAAAAAAAACACACATGATGACAGCACAAAAATACCGAACCCAAAAAAATTCAGTACAACAGTTAAAACGAGACAAAAAAACACAGCAAAACGAAAAGACGAAACAAACATAATTGTTTTCCAAAAACAGAAGAGAACGAAAAAAAACCCACAAATGATGACAGCACAGATATATTGAACCCAAAAAAATTCAGCACAACAGTCAAAACGAGACAAAAACACGACAAAACGAACAGACGAAACAAACACAACAGTTTTCTAAAACAGAAAACAAGCGACGTTTCTGGAACTGCTATCTGCTCCCGTCCTCAGGCAGAGAAAAACATGGTACGAAAACACAGGTGCGACTCACGCAGTGTTGGTCCTGTGGAAGGGGCGACGCCGGCCCTGAATCCACGAATTCCACAAAACCAAAAATAACTTGACTTGTAAAAAAAATTATTTTTCAAGACATTACGAATACATTAAAATATCCTAAGTGCTGTTATTTAACCAAATTTCTTACTCCCCATTCACATGGGAGGTATCCCATACCTACCAAACCTTCTCTCACCAACTCAACATGCACAAAATTCAAATCTGGGTACGCCCTTGGAAAAAAAAAAGTAATTCTCCCTCCCCCTTCTCCTCCCCCCCCCCAACCAAAAATGTCCAGTTATTTCTAAACTCACTCCGTGCCCTGCCTTCTGGACGAGTACCGGCTCGTCCATTGGCCAGAAACCAGGCGGAACAGCATTGCAGACTTGGGATTCGAACCACGGCCCACCCCGAAAGGCCACTTTAAATTCAGCGACGGACAGAACTATTCATTCAACTGACCGAATCGGATCATTTTTGAATCAGTTCCAAGTGACGATTTCGTTCAAAATATTCGGGATCGTTTCGTTCTTTTTTGGTTCTGACCACCGCCTATGGGATCCGGCGCGTCTCCAGACCCGTTTATCTCGTTCACCCGTTCGAGTATTCGTTACGTCTGGGCGACTGGCCTTGTCGTCCGGCTGGTTATCGCAAATCTGGTCGGCTCGGATAGCTCTATACCGACTCTTACAAAAACACTTTTCAAAGCTCTTACAGACAAAATTAAGTAAACCAAATCTAGGCAATGCACATGGAATAATAAATGTATCAAGATACCTGCTGGGTCTCAAACATCAACTCTCCCACCCCCTTTCTTTGGTTGGATATAGTTATAGTTAAAAAATTCGCGGGTCCAATGAACTTCAGGATAGACTCCAATATCCTCTACACACTCGGGCACATGCCAACTGTACATTGGCTGCTGACTTGTGAGTCGTCTCGACTGGGTAACCTGTGATTCGACACTTCTATGAGTGAGGGTCTCTAATTGGCTCTCATTACTCCAGATTAACAGTGAACCAATGGCAGAAGCCGCACTAAGGTATAATTATTTGCATTTTAGCATAACACGAAATGAAACCGCGAATTTTTCAGGTCTCTAGTTATAGTTTGCTCTTGTCAACACGCACACGCTGCGATTAACGCATTACTGAGTCTCCTGCCGTCATGAGTCATTTTACGAACGAATCATACGGGCCGGTTCACTTTCCTCGTTCTCTCGAATTGTGTTCAGCTGTTGAGTAATCGATTCTCAAAGAACCGATTATTTGCAAAAGCGAACTAATCATATTGTTTTCGTTCGCTCAAAAGGTTAGTTGATCTTTGAACGAATCTTTAACGAACGACTTATCACTACTTTTAGTTTCCTGACGTCGCGTTCACGCCTAGTCTGGGGGTTTATTTTTTGTTAGTGCGGCGAGTTGATAAGTGCGACGCTCGCTTGTGCTTCTAGCGCGGTATCGCCTCTACGCGCAAGGCTGTATACTGGCGTGCAGTCTTCTCGTCGTCCACTGGACAACTATGGGATTTGAGTGGTTATAAAGCATTATACGGTGGAGAACTGAAGATAAAGGTGCAACAAGATTACCTTGAGTGCTTTTAAGAATCTGTACAATAATTTTCATGTCTAAAATTATTCTGAAAACAAGCGTTTTATCCATTTTCTCTCTTAAAAAATACCAACAGTTTAAAAACGAAATACGGAAACAATACTACGTATCCGCCCTTAGCGTATTCTTAAATGTTTTTTCGTAAAAAGACACCACTCTGATATCTTGACCAGGTTTCAAATTGCATGGTTTCTTCTGAATCTCTGTACCATGTATGTGTGCCTAGGGTTCAAGGTCACTGGTTTGAATGCCATGGCTTGACGTAGTCTCGTAAGAAACGTTTCAGTAGTCTTCCGTGAATTGAAGAAAATTCTTTGCTGCGACCATATATATATTTTTTACATGGTTCTGTTTACAAGAATATGGCTTAATCTGTTATGGTGTTTTCATACCTATGGTTATCTTTCAGTTAACAGACAATCCTGCGCAAAGATAAGTGTTGTGTCATTTTTTTGTATAAAAAAAATAGCATCATTGTAATAAAAAAGGATGACTAGTTTCAAGAATAAAAGTGTTCAACACTACGAAAGTCATCACAATAGAAATTCAATAGATTGTGATGTGCTTATAGTACACTCTTAAGCCAAATGTACTAAGGTAATTAAATTTGATCTTTTCATGCATTATTGCATAATTGCATGGTTCAACGTTTGAATACAAAATTTTAACATCTATAATTTTTTAATTTACACAACCATACTTGTATTACAATTTTTTTTTAACTAAGTAGAGAAGTAACTGGGTAAGAAGAGATATTTTATTGATTTTTGCTTAATTTTGAGAAATCTCTACAAAAATTATAAATATTTACGCTCATTACACCCGAACATCTTAATCTGAACGAAAACATTTAAAATTATCTGGTATTTTAACTGGCATGTTATATTTTTACTAAAACCACGAATGAGCCTATTTAAATGTAATTTTGTATTTTGATCATTTAAATATTTAAATTTAATATTTCGATTTAAATATTTAAATAAAAATTACGTAGTTTAGTTTCTAAATAAATTTTGATGCCAAGTAATATTCGACATTTTAATCGCTTTCAATTAAATACTTTCCAAATAATTATTAATTTAATGAGCCCGAACGAGGTCCTTCCAATAGACGGAACCTATTTAATTATTCTCAGTGATATTGTTGTCGTAATAGTTTTGTGGATAACCCTACGTTTTTTTTAATGGAACAACAGAATTAAAGAGATACATGTACTTATTTACCCAGTGGACAAACATTATTTACACATATATTTAGTATAAATAGTTTCGTTTAGAGAAATAAAAATATCTCATGATTTATACACGTTGCTTCATTACGAAAAGCATTAACGAAAATGTTAACGTCTTTATATTTGTTTCATTTTCTGACTTCGTTTTAAAAAAAAAAAGTTT
This sequence comes from Bacillus rossius redtenbacheri, assembly GCF_032445375.1. Classification (NCBI taxonomy): domain Eukaryota; kingdom Metazoa; phylum Arthropoda; class Insecta; order Phasmatodea; family Bacillidae; genus Bacillus; species Bacillus rossius. The sequence continues at coordinate 13,717,370 of NC_086340.1, read as the reverse complement.
TTAAAAGTGTGTTTAGAGCTGACCAATAATTTAACCGTAGTAACGCTAAACTTCGACCAGAAACATAATTCGATTGCTACCGCTAACCATCTTGAAAGGGTAAAACATTTCGAAACCGCAATGTTCTTTCCAGATATTAAGACATGTCCATGCAAAATTTCAGCTCTATCAATCAAGTACTTTTTGTCTGAATGTGTCCCAGACAAACGCCATTTTTTTTCTGCTTACATTTTTTTGATGTTTTAACCCCGTTTATTTCAAAGAAATCATTTTACGACTGTAACAAGTTCTGCGGTGTTTGTAGAAATTTGTTCAATTAAACACAATCCAGACGCCTAGTATTCCACAACTTAAAAGTATTTTCTATGATTTGTAACAAAATTAATTCAAATTCAAAGGCGCTTACCAGTCTTGGAAAAGCACTTCAGACTTTCATATAACTGCATCAGAAGTTTGTCTGTAGTATTCAAAGTCACAGTCTGCATTTAAATAACGCTATACACAAACGACATACTTCTTACCGCATTTACTGATTTTATACCCACCTTAACATTTACACCAGCTCAACTTAAATTAAGTTTATTTTCTCTTTGGATGCAATTAAATTTGTCGTCTCATCGATTTATTCTTGTGTGTGATCATATTTTCTTTGAGAGGGGAAGTATGAATAAAAACATGTAAACAATGACCAAGAGGAAGAGTGAAGCAGAGACGGACAGAATTTACGAACATGTTCCTATTCTGTTTTCCACAGAAGGAAATCTGTTTAAAATTCATGTATCTTTTTTTTACAAACAAATATCTTTGGAGTGGCTTTAAACACATGTAAAATTTGGAAGGACAAGTATTTTATCTAGCATTGATACGGTGCAACTTGCAAACAGGAATAAGAAAACACAAGCATGGAAAAAAAAAAACAGAGATAGCTAGTCTATTTTTAAAACCTGACAACAAATGTAACGAGTAAATGGCTATCTACCATACACCTGGATATAAAAGGACCCAGGTCCTTAATGTTGAAGAAATATATTTAGGGTAGACGAACATATGAGTTTTTTTAAACTGTATGTTTTCATTCTGATACACACTTTTAATAGCATAATTAAGGTTACAGAAATGAAATATTATTACGTGTCTAATATCAATGCATTATATACTTTTACAGATTAACTTAGGTCTCCAAATATTTTTTTTTTCATTTACCCTTAGTATTTATTTCTGGCCCTTAAGGTATGTGCTATTAAATAAGCGCAAATAAAAATAAATCAGAAGGTGGTATAAAAAGTCACGTACATAACTAGTTTGAGATTAACACGGGGGTTCCGAATTCTTCTTCTATCATTTCGGTTTAGATTATCAAAATTTCGAATAGTTTATAAACCTCAGCTAGTAGTTTGTGGTAAGTCGCCACCTAAATATAGCACACCAACCTATTAGCCAGGTCTTAATACATGTTCGACACATACATGCTTTTAGCACGAAAGAAATATTGTTCTCGTCTTATCTTGAAGTTTATATTATGACATGGCTGTCCTTGTGTTGCCTATAATACCGAAGATTAAACGATAAACAAATATTACATTAATTTTTTTTTATAAATCATGAATTTAATTTGTGTGATACTACAAGTAAAATAAAACATTGTACATCTCACGTTCATTTCCCCTTATTACGCAGTAGTGATAAATTCAACAAGCACAGCTAGGCCAGTGTAATTAATTTTAGATAACGGTTAGCTAGACACCTCAAAAATTTGCAGATTAATTTTGAGATAGTTTAAAATCCAAACTCGTTTAACCTTTTGCTGCCTCTGTGATTGTATCACAGTTAACCAGAAGAACTCTTGAGCCAATGAATAACCCTCAGCAAATGAAATCACAAGCAATCGAATTGACAGGTCTCACGAGTCAGCAGCCAATGAACAGGTATAATTTTCCCGAGTACATGTAGAGGATTGTGGAGTCTATCCTTGATGCCATTGAAACCCCGAATATTTCCAGTCCCTGCAAATAGCATACATGTCTCTAAAGTAAATGGTGTTCGGATTTAAAATCATACACAGCACTAAAGCGCTTAATTAACAAACATAAAATTAAGGGTACCAACAGAGGTCTAGAAACCTCCGAAATTCGCGTTACTATTTGGTGACAATAGAGATTGCAAATGTTTGTACACTGGAACGACCCTGGTCATGTATCACGGGTTATTCGTAGAGACCGGAAAAATTCGCGGATTCCTTTCGTGACAGGCTGGAATCCAAACTCGTTTAGCTTAATGCTGCGTCAGTGATTGGACCGCAATTTACCTGAAGGACCCTGAGCCGATGGCAAACACTCAACAAAAGAAGTATCGAATCATAAGAATCGCAGTAAACAGGTGTCCCGAGTCGGTAGCCAATGACCAGGTGATAGTTGCCCGAGTACATAGAGAATCGTGGAGTCTATCCTAGTGGTCATTGAAACCGCGAATTTTTCTAGTCCCTAGTTATTCGACACGTCCGGAAGGACTGTTAGCAGGTGACAAAACCCCTAGGAAGACATCCCGGAGAGAAAGCAACATTTGGCAGCAGCCGATGAAAACGTGACATCGACTCGATTAAGCACACGTTTGTGAATTCTAGCCTGGCTCCGGTGATTTGTGTAGGCTCTACAATATGCACGTAATTTTTTTTTCTTCCATATCTTGTATTTATTTTGTAGTAAGTATTAGTTTCACTTTCTCTTGTTTTTGATTTTAATTTGTATTCATTTTGTGATGTGTTTGTGGCTGATAGCTTGGATATCAGTTTCTGCCCTTCACATTTGTTTTTGTTCTATTTTTTCTTTGTATATGTTTGTGTTGTTTGTCTATGTATTTGTTTTTTTGTAATTGTATAATGCCAGCAATTTTCGACTAGGTCTGTTGGCTGGCACTTAATAAGTAAGTAAATAAATTAATTAATGCGGTAACTCCTTGAGGGTAGAGCCGAGGGCTTCAGAAAATTTTTAATAATGGGCCTGTTTCCACAATTATTATTGAGGATAATATTTTAAAATAGAGCGTTAGTTTTACACCACACACACACATATACACATATATAAGTTACACAACCTTACTTGTATTATTACTTTTTTTTTAAATACGTAAGAAAAAAATTGTATTAATGTTTGGTGTATTTTAGAAGAATCTTTACAAAAATACAAATTTTTAAGATCAGTCACTGAAGATAAACATCGCTCATTACACCCTGGCATTTCAATTTGAATTAAAACATTTCCACTTATCCGGAATTTTAAGTTACATGTTTTATTTTTATTAGATATTTTTAAACTACGACTGAACCTATATTATGTTATTTTGTGTTTTGACCATTTTAATATTTTCTGAATACAAAAAAGAAAACTTTTGATAAGAAATAATATTTTACTTTTGTTTTCAAACAAATAGTTTCTAAATAAAATAATCTAAACGAACATATGTGATATTACATCACACTCGCTGAATTTTTTTTTATATACCCTAAATCTTATTAATCTGCAATAAAACTAACAATTAAAGAAGTGTTGTAAACGTATTCATACGCAAAAAAAAATCCTTTATACACTACATTAAACTTATTAAAAAAAACCGACGATCGAAACAATAAATCATATTTGAAAAAAAATGCAAAAAAATGTTTAAAATAACATTATCAAATTAATTTTTTTTATAAGCTTCTACCGGTTTACGAAACAGTGCAATCAATGCCTTAATAAATACAAACCTGAAACAATTAAAGAAAATCTCGGACTTATTTCGCATAAATTTGTTTACTGTTATAATTCAGTAACTTTTTAGACAGTTTATGGTAAAATTCTATCAGAATAAATTTCCTATTTCTGAATTAATTATTTCGTCTTACAGAAGGGAATGTATTGAGGTAAACTTGACCTAATTTTGAACCAACAGTAGCAATTAAAAATAAAATTATACTAAAATATATATTAAGATGGACAAAGTGTACCACTCACTGTAAACATTATTTATGTACTACTCACAGCACAGTTTTAGCTGAGAAATATCTTAATATGTAATATATCTTTTAAGTAGGCGTATCTTATTTTTAAACCATGTACGCTAATAAGTAAAATAATGCCAGTGTGTTCATGAGCTAAGTCATATGGTGTAAATACTTATGGATGGAACAATTATTGTCATAATATCCCGGAATATTCGACTCCGTGTGGATTCGACAGAAATAAAATGTATAACGAAAAATAAAACTTTATCCATTCAAACAAGCAGTGTCAACTGGTTTAATTAATAAAGAACATAAAAAAGCGAGATAAAAAAGGTGCTATTTGCTCACAATGTTTAAGCAAGGTTTATGAAATACGTATATTTGAAATAAAGTGCGGGTAAAAAAAAATTATTTTTTTTAGTTTAGCAGTTCATATTATCCAGAAGAAATAGCTAAATGTTTGCAAAATCAACCATTTTTTACGCATGCCGTAAACACAAATGCAAACGCACGGCCCCTTCCAGCGGATGATTTCACGTCTGGTTACACCCGTGAGGTTATGACGGCTTTCGCCCCGCGCGGTTGGCCGCCCTGTGTCGGCGACAACTCCCCCCCCCTCCCCCTTCACGCGAGGCGCCCTCCTCCGCGCCAAGATGGCGTCGCGATGCGCGCGCAGCCGCTCCGGGGAGAAGAGAGAGAGATAGGCGTCGCCAGCTGTCACGGCCGTGCGACGCTGCTGCAGCCCGGGAGTTGTCGGACGTACCACTTTACACGGTGCCCGTACCATTCGCCGAGCCTCGCTGTACCATAATGTACCATAATGTACCATAATGTACCATTTCGACGCAGTGACGATACGCAAACGTTGTATGATTTTTTACTGCAATGTAAATATATATATATATAAAAAAAAACATATTTCTAATGGAACAGTTAAAAAAAAGTGTTAGTATTTTATGCTCGTTGAACAGAACGAAGTGTTTATAATTTTCCGTGAAGTGTTAAAAAATTTATTATTTTATTTCACATATTACTAGTTTAACCGACACAGGTAGTAGTACCACATTTGAAAAAATTATTTAAGACTCAATATAAACTGAACAGAGGCGTAAGTTGAGCTTTGTCAGCTGGGTAACATTTATTTCGCGTTAAATTTTTTTTGTACCATTGTATCGACCACTGTGTACCATTTTGCGACACCGACGCTACAACTTCCATTTATTTTTCTGTCGCTCAGTCGTAGTAGAGCCTTTGGTGTTGGCGCCCGGAGGTTTATGACAAGGCTTCTTCTACTGGCTTTTCGCCCTATCTACGAGTTTTTTTTCCACGGTGAAAAGTCTTTAATACGGCATTCCATAGTTCGGCACATCCTATGTAAGACGCGCTTCAATCGAGCCGCACAGCTTATATATATATGTGTGTGTATGTGTGTGTGTGTGTGTGTTGGATTCCAGCTGTTGACCTTGTTACTGTTGGCGTTTTGTGTTTCTCCGAGAGTTAATCCTTCCATCATTTTTTTTTCCTTTCCTTTTCGGTACAGTGTTTCCTGTTTAATAGGCGGGTTTGGTACATATAAGTAATTGCATTGAAACTGTAATGATGTTATAGTGATGGGCAGAACGATATAATTGACAGAAACGATTCATTTGCATCAACTTAACCAAGACTATGTAGTTTCCACCCGGGGCGACAACTCGTCCTTTCACCATCCTTACCCCCCCCCCCCCCCTTTTTCTTTCCTCAAACCAACCAAAACCAAAAAAAAACCTTTTCCCGAAAACACACCATATCACCATCACCACGTGTTAAGTCCGCCATTCCAAATGGTTTCGATTCAGCTTAGATGGTAAATAAATATATTTATTTGCAGTCATTTCATTTTTTTTTAATACATTGCAATAGTACGCGAAAAATACCCAGTTTTTTAATTATTTTGATGATATACAGGTATGTGTCTTTCAATACAAAAATTCAGTTCATCTTCCTTCCAGCACACACACACACACACACACACACACACACACATATATATATATATTGTTAGAACACAACGGTATTCAAGTAAAGATCCATAGTAATAATTACTCTGTCCGAGAGGCACAATCCCCGTCTGCCCCCCCCCCCCCCCCCACCACAATTATAGTTACATCCTTGCGAATCAGTTCTGTGTAACTATTCGTTCAAAAGATTCGTTTATTTCGTTCTTTAAGTTCTGACAATTTGGCACATATCATGAGTCACAAGAGTCATAACTCGTTCACCCGCTCGAGTATTCGTTACGTCTAGGTGGCTGGTCTTGTCGCCTGGCTGGTTATAGCAATCTGGTTGGCTCAGGTAGCTATACACCGACTCTTACAAAAAAATCTATCTGCGTCTGAAACCATTTCAGAGCTCACACGGATAAATGTAGTAAACCAAACCCTTGAAAATACTTGCATACTCCTTTAGAATGTTAACCTTTACCTTTGATCAGTTACAGTTTGTTCTTGTGAACAGTAGACACAGGCCTGGTTGACAATCAGAGTAGAAAAACCAGTAGCCACAAGCCTGGTTGACTATCACAGTAGCTATCGCAGTAGCCACAAGCCTGGTTGACTATTACAGTAGCAACAACAGTAGCCACAAGCCTGGTTGACTATCAGAGTAGCTATCGCAGTAGCCACAAGCCTGGTTGACTATCACAGTAGCTATCGCATTAGCCACAAGCCTGGTTGACAATCAGAGTAGCAACAACGGTAGCCACAGGCCAGGTTGACAATCAGAGTAGCTATCACAGTAGCCACAAAGCTGGTTGACAGAGTAGCTATCGTAGAAGCCACAAGTTTGGTTGACAATCAGAGTAGCAACAATGGTAGCCACAAGCCCGGTTGAATATCAGAGTAGCAACAACAGTAGCTACAAGCCCGGTTGGCTATCAGAGTAGCTATCGCAGTAGCCGCAAACCTAGTTGACAATCAGAGTAGCAACAACAATAGCCGCAAACCTGGTTGAAAGAGTAGCTATCGCAGTAGCCACAAGCCTGGTTGACAATCAGAGTAGCAACAACAATAGCCGCAAGCCTGGTTGACAGAGTAGCTATCGCAGTAGCCACAAGCCTGGTTGACAATCAGAGTAGCAACAACGGTAGCCGCAGGCCAGGTTGACAATCAGAGTAGCTATCGCAGTAGCCACAAAGCTGGCTGACAGAGTAGCTATCGCAGTAGCCACAAAGCTCGTTTACAATTAGAGTAATTACCACAGTAGCCACAAACCTTGTTGACAATCACGTTTGTTTTCGTATTGGCTGAATAAATACTACAGACCTTTTTTCCGTCTTTCGGCCACTCCACTGCTGGCTGGTGGTTGACTGGCCCACAGTCATAGAGTGGAGTGTCCTAACAACTGTCATCCAATCATCAAAGCATATCAAAGGTATATACATTCATGTTTTGCAGTTTACCTTGCGAGCGAAACAATCCTGGAAATTTCCGGGACTCTTAACTACAGTAAAACTTAGTTTATCCGGCCCTCGTTGATCGTGATTTCCGGGTAATCCGGATCAGATTTGTAGATATTTTATTTAATGTTCACATCAAAATGACAATTATTGTATTCTACATCTATGCAAACAAAGACGGTTAGCACACGATAGTGTGACTGATCGTTTTTCATCCAAACACCATACATGTTTGAAACAGAGGGATAGTTGAAAAATTATTTAAAGAAATGTGTGAATTTTTTTTTAAATGTTTTAATGACCTGTAAACAACATAAGGTAGGTAAGTATACTATGTAGTTTTGTTACAAAACATTTTTTATCGTAGTAAATGGAAAGTCTGCTTATTTTAAGGATTTTGTTTTGAATATATACCCGCGTTACCTGGATTACCCGGATTTTCGATTGTCTCGGATTGCCTTTGGGCCCAGTAGGTCCGGATTGACGAGGTTTGACTGTATTACGTAACTGAACGAGGTAACGGAAGGTTTTCCATATTTGTGGTCCTGTTTAGGTCGGAATTTCCCCCCACCCCCCCCTTTTTGCAAAATGTCAATTTCCACGTGACTGGCTCACCGATTTTGGGCGGGTTTCCTAACCAGCGGCACCACTTTCACTCGTTCACTCGTTCTCTCGTTCCCTCGCTAATTCTCGCGTGGAATGCGTTCGCCCTCTCTCACACAATGCACTATTTTTTTTTTTAAATAAACAAGTCTCCATTTTAAAGTCTTAATTTTTGATAACGCCATTGCTCCTTTAATTTTTTTTTTTGACGTGACAACGTCTAATAAATCGATGAACGCCGGCTGCACGCACGAAAAAGTGTCCCGTTACGCACATTGTCCCGTTACGCTGTGTCCCGTTACGCTAATTGTACGCTCATTGCGCCGCATCGGCACCTATCTCTCTTCCACTCGATTGGAACAACCATCTATTTGACTTTTTCGAGGCACATTAAACTTGAAACACTCCCATTCGTTTCCTACTTTTCCTATCATCGTCCTATCCTTAACAGAATAACACAGATAGGAAGAAGTTAAATAGCAAACACGTATAAAAGTTATAGTTAAAATAATCTCTTCGTTAAAGTAATAAACATATTTGAATTAATGAGTGCAAATAAAAGTAAATTTATCAATTAAATTGTAGATTTCATTTCACTCCTTCTTTGTATCCATACAAAACAGTGATAATTCAATAAAATTTATTCAATTTTATTCATAAAGTATGCAATCATTTCATCAATGTTTTGTTATGACGTTGTCACGTTAAACTATCGTCCGTAAACCGACTTTACAGACAACCAATTTTTTTAAATATTGTATTATTCTTGCGCACTGTTAAAATTTTTAACCATAACCTTATTTTTTTGGATATCCAAACTTATTGTTTGATCTTAAATTAAAACTTGTAAATCAAAGTAACTATTATTAATATTAATAATAGAATTAAGAAAACACAAATATAATTTGAAATAAGAAATACTAACTTTGTAAAATATAATTGTGTAACATAAGATAAAAATCAGACTTTTTCGCAATTTTTACGAAAAAATATTATCAAACAACAAATTGTAGGTATTAAAAAAATTATTAATTATGTTCTTAATTTTTAGGTTATATTGCTACAAAGACTCCGTTTTCTTCGTTATTCAAACTATATATCTATGCACGTAAGACTTAAAATAAAAATTGAACAAAAACACAATTTGAACACTAATAGGAACAGTTATAGTGTTATCGTTAACACGTCACGTGACCATGTCGATGACGACTTACATGAATTTACTCCCTATCCAAACCTTCCCATAGAAGTTTTCACTTCAAAAAAGAACGCTGGTTACAAATTATCCAGGCATCTTCGTACATTTACGGTTTACCCTCGAAAATTTACGTTACTGAGTGAACATATTTTGGATATTGAACAACAATAATAGTCTTATTATATAAAAAAAAACATTCAGAATTTTGTTTTGAATATACAGCAAAAAGCTTATGATGCGAATCTCATGTAATTTCCGCACCCGCCGCTAGAATTCGCTGTCGGAACAAGTTACATCGACTACTGAATCAATTGATTAGCAGACTGAAATTTTAAAACTATACAATGAAACGGCTCCTGATAAAAGTGAAAAAGACTAAAAATTTCTTACCCCGGCTCTGGATCTGATTAAAATACTGCCCATGTTGCTAAAATTCACTAAACCGTTAATACTATAATGTTTCCCTTTGGCTTTGTGTACTTCTGTCAGCACCATCCGCCACAGATGGCAGCACCATGGTTACACATTTCCGTTCCATGCAACTTCCGTTCCATTCACGAAATTACTCCTACCAAATACCGTATACCTAGAGCTAAGATGTCACACATAAAAAATTTTCGCTGTTGGTCACGGACTTACATATTTGAATAAACATTTAAATAAACGGCTTAAGGGGAAGCCTTCTTGGAGATTTAGACATGCGCTGAGATAGGGAGTTACATTTCACAGTATCCCTTTCAAACTAAAAAAAAACACACACACACGATGACCATAGCGCAGAAAACATTGCTGCAAAATAAATAGCACGAAAAATCTTGTTTCGGTCCTTGTTTCTATGTTTTAAATATGTGAGCACCTAGAAGGGGGTATCCAGGGACTGGTTTACCAACTTTCAGAGATGGCAAAACAAGGAGAAAAGATCTGTAGTTCCAAAGTTTGTAATTAATCCTCATACCTATTGTTGAAATTTAAAAAAATAAAAAATAAATAATGTTCTACAGTTTGTTATTGTATAGCATCATGGATCCTCATTCCCTATTAAAAAGGTTAATTTCCGAAAAAAAAGCCCCCCCTTTCCGTTTGGAGCTTTATACGTCCTTGCGCCTAAAAGTATATAAAAAAAGAACACGTGAGAGGTGAAACTTCTTTGGCAATTCAAACCTCGACTCGTAAGTATATCGTAAGGAGTAAAAACGACAGAGAGAGAAAAAGAGAGAAAAAGAGAGAAAAAAGACAATTTTTCTAAATAAACATGAATTAACAAAATTATTATTCATATCAAAATAATTGCTCAAGATATAAATAACTATTGATAAAATCAATAATGATTAATTAACAATAAATATTACTCACTGTTGAAATAATCACACTCTAAAATGTCATAACAAGATTTTCAGGACCCCAAGTGTAGCACAATGGGAAATTTTCATCAACCTACCAACTCAATTTCTGAAATGTGAAACTGCCCGAAAATGTACATAGACGTGGAGAAACTTCTAGGTGAAATCAAAGTATTTGGAGATTACTCAAACTTTTTTTTTTTTGTTAACTTGATCGTTACTTTTTCGAATTGTTTTTGTTCTCGAGACAGTCTCGTATTTCATGTTTATTTCCGTGACGTCATGCTCGAGGCTGCGGGAAAGGAAGAAAAGGGGATCGTTACAGCCTTTGTTTCGTTTAACGACTGGGTCCAGAGCTGCCGAAACAAGTGAATGCAGTTCGTGACAACTTGAAGCATGGCATTATCCGTTACTGCTTTTCAAACACGCATTTTGTACTGACGTTTGTTTCTATTTTTTTCTCGTCGTCCCCCCGCACAACAATACTCTCACAATTTCCCATGCTCGTGTCCGGGGCATGTAAACAATGACATCAGTCCGTTCTCATCCATTCCTCTGTTTTACGGAACGTCACACGCGATTTCCCGCACTCCCGCCGTCTGGGTTGTGAAAAAAATATCATCACCAAACATTCTTTTGCAGTGATACCACCATTGTAACCACAACCACTCTCTTCAGACTGCTAGAGAAACCAAGGATTTGCCGCCTTTAAGTATAATGAGTGTCCGTGCATTTTGGGATTATTTCTTTCTTCTTTTGTTCGCGTTTGTAAAAGTAATAAGTAGATTAGGTTAGGTCTGTTCATAAATAGAATGCCCGCAAAAATTTATCCTTAATTTTTTTCTTGGACACCTACACTGTCAACATTTTCACCTTAAATTAACGAAGAACGCCGATTACAAAATTTATCCAAGGATCTTCGTAAATTTACCGTTAAATTCGTAAATTTCCGGGTACTAATTTCACTTACTTTAAGCATGAAACCACAAGAATAATCTTAGTATATCAGCTAAAAATTCAAAAACGTATTAAGACCACTGCAAGAACACTCTTTCATTTCTTCCACGTTTGTGTTTATCCTGTTTATAACGAAAAAAATATATATATATGGAAATTTAAATATGGCGCGGTTTCTACGAAGGGCCAGTTGTCAAAATATTACGAGCATCTCTTCGTTTATTTGAGGATAATTCTTTGTTGAAAAATCTGTAAATATACTGTTAGTTCTACCAGTATAGGTTGAATTAAAGGTTGGTTATGTTAGATCAGTTACAGAAAACGTTACATTATCGCAAGTATTAAATTTCTCGCAAAAAATTCGTGGTTCTATTTTTTTTTTTCGAGAAGATAGGTCTCCGCACATATAACCATCGTCTCTACAATGAAAGGTTGTTTATTTTAGGTCACGTTTCAAATACCATAAAACATTAAAAAATTAACGAAGTCTCTCTAAAGGTGTTCATTATTAATCTGACTTTGCACGAGCAAGCGGTGAACTATGGATATGTTCGGAAATTTTCGGAAACGTTCGGAAATGTTCAGGCGTCTGACTCAATTTTAATGAATCGTAACGAAATGCCTAGTTTGTAAGTCATTTATCTGTTTTCTATCTTAGTTTCTTAGTTTTTTAGGTGCTGACTGGCGGCGGAGTGAGTGGTCAGTGCAACCACTCACCACCAGGGGCGCTTGCGTCCCTGGTCACTAAATCCAGTACTGGACAATTAGCAAAGCGGACCACGAGTCCAAGTGCCCAACCCCCGCATGGTAGACTCTTTTCTACTCTGTCCAACACTTCATCCAGACCATTCTCTGTCTCCTGTAAATTCCTACACGTAATGCATGCCAATTTGCATCCCGCATGAATGTGCCCAGGGTTTTCCCTGTGTCTATGCAGGTTTTACCTGGGCCCAACCTATCTATAGTTATAGTTTAGATTTAAGAGTGAGGGGAGTTATTCATGGCGCCAATCGTTGCCATGGCTGGCCAATCCCCTCCTAGCACATGACGCATGCGACCCTCTCCCTGCATGGCTAATCCCAGCATGACTAGGCGTATAGGCTTCGGCCTGAGACGCACCTAGGTCCCTCCCTAACCCGGACCCCTCCAAAATACACTTAGTTTTAGTTAGGTTAGAAAAAAATTAATGAATCTTAAGCTTTCTTACATTCTACCTAGTTAATAAGCAAACTTTAACTATACATCCTGGGAGTTTCGCGAGTTCATTTCCGTCAAGCTTAGGGACCCCGCCTACCTGGACACACACGCGGTGTTCAGAGCTTCAGAAGATATCACGCGATTTAAATAATTGCTCAACATAACCGAGTACAGTCTGTCCACGAAAAACATTTAGGAATTCGCTGAGGGCGGAAGAGTAGTTCTTTTTCCGTATTTCGTTTTTAAAATGAATTTTTTGAAGGGCGAAAAAAAGTGTTTTTCAACAACTTTTAGACATGAAATGCCAGGTACAGATTCTCGAAAGCGTGAAATGAACTTGCACTGTACCTTTATCTTCATTTCTCCGTCACATAATGTTAACGATGGGGCTGAAATCCAATGCACTGCAAGGAAACTGCTCGTCGGCCCACAGCCTTGCGCTTAGAGGCGATACCGCGCTAGGGGTACGAGCGAGCGTCGCACTTATCAACCCGCCCCACCAACACAGATACGCCTCTGACTTGGGCGGGCCTTTGCAAGTTCACATATCCATGTTTACTCTAGCCACAAATCGTGCTTCTCGCTTCGAAAATTTATTTCTGTTTCTTCTTCTGGGTGGGTTTGTACCATAGCTAACACGCGCAGGATGAACATTACAAAAGTTTTTGAGCCAGTTGAACGGCCAATAAAAAAAAACTGCAATGGTGGCCGCAAATGTTGAAATAATATAATATCAAAGTACTTTGTGTGATCGAGGTTCAACGGAATACGGAAATACGAGATGCGGAAACAGAACTTCTCACAAGTCCTCACGTGTTCTCAAATTCCTCACGTATTCTCGAATTCCTCACGTATTCTCGAATGCTCGTAAACAGTCACCCACCACTGCGACATCTCGAGCAGTTTTCAAATCTCGTGTTTATTTTTTACGTGACAACGTCTAATAAATAGATGAACGCCTGCTGCACGCACGAAAAAGTGTCCCGTTACGCACATTGTTCCGTTACGCTCAGTGTCCCGTTACGCTCAGTGTCCCGTTACGCTCATTGTACACTTGCGCCGCCCCGACAGAAGTGAAAACTTAAAACTTTGTTTATAAATGTGTAATATGAAATAATTTCTACGTCAAATGTACGTAAGAAAATGAATCTGATTACTAGTATAATTTCAAGTATTTATTATTTTATTATTAAAATAAAAATAATTCAATTTTATTCATAAAAGTATGCAATCATTTCATAAATGTTTTGTTATGACGTCACGTTAAACTATCGTCCGTAAACCGACTTTACAGAAAACCATTTTTTTTCTGAAGCTCTGCACACCGTATGTATGCCCGGTTGCAAGGGACCCCTTAAAAATACTGTCCCAAGACACTAGGTTAATATTTTCTTTTGTTTTTGTAATTTCCTTGAAGTGTGAGCTCCAACCTCAACAAATACAAATTTCCAATATTAAAATTTAAGAAAAAAAGAACTGTCAAAAAAAATATTGAAACCATTATAGCCTATTTCAATTCCTATCTCTACCACGTCAATAATTTTTACCAAAACCTTGTGTCCGTTTTGATACAATTTAAAAACAAACCCACATACCCATCATTATTTATACGAACGTAATTTTAAGGAAGTTGGTCGGTAAAATTGTTCTCCAATGATGGTCTTACGCGCATAAGACAGGAAACTGCTTACCTACCTGCACCAGTATATGAGTTGTATTTTTCATTATTAAATAAATAATTCCATTTTAGTAAAGTGTATACATATGCTATTCCTTACATTATAACTAGACTTTTTTATTTATTGTTCTTGTGCGCTAACATTTTCACCTGGATTGCATGTGAAATGGAATGCGACGGAAGTTAAGAAACGTAAATGTGTAACAGGAAGCAGGGAGAAGCGCGCATCATTCATTTTTATTTTGATAATTCAATAGTACCATTCTGTTAAACAGAATTATGGTTGGGGTGTTAACAGGGGAATTTTTTTTTTACTGTTTCCCCTAAAATTAATACTTAAAAAGGTTACAGCCATTTAAAGATTAAAATACGTGTTGTGTTACTAAATAGTTTGTGATACTATAGGTTAGATGTTACACAGAAAATATGTTTTCTGTACTTTTAATAAAGATTCATTTGGAAACAATTGGCTAAGAAATAGTTTGTAATACTAAAATAAAGATATTGTAAATTTATACAACCACGGCTATTGTTATTTTAGCATATGCAAAGTAAGTTTTTCGTGATAATACTGAATATTTCTTATGAAAATTGGCGCATAATTCTAAATTTTATTTGATGTTTCATTGAAACATAAAGTTTTTTAAACAAGAAAAAATATAATAGAATATTCAATAATTAGACTTCATTTTGTTTTATTGTGTTTATTAATGTGCACAGTTAATACTGAAAATATATTCAAGGAACGGTTTACAAATAACTTTAACTATTTGAGGTACTGGGACAACACAAAGCATAAATGCCTGGGTAAGAATCCGAATCCAGTATTACTACGAACATTATCCTATAATTGTTTTTTGTAAATATAAAAAATTATAAATATCTCTAATTACATATGAATATTTCTGTCCCATGTACAAAAACAATTGACAGAGTACACATCACTTGCGAGTATTGAAAGATTAGCTCACTTTTTTTCTTCACATTTCCTGTTACGTATCAAGGCTAAGCCGTAATAACGAATACATTTTTATTTCTGTGTTAAGGTTGCTTGTTATGGTAACTAGATATGTTGAATAAATGCAGTTCATAAAATTTTTTGATAGATTTTTTTAATATTAATATTTCATATTCTGGTGAACATATTTTATTCCAACAAGTGAAGTTCTGCGATGAGATTAGCTACATTTTTTTCTGTCAAATTTGCAAACAGTAGATCTTGATAAAAACTAATTATAGCTTTATCGTTTGGACACAGTTTTCGAGAATGTTGTTTTATGGTAAACACTTCATAAAACCGAGCTTAATAAGGTCAAGGAATGCAGATACGTAACTGGATGTGAAATTGCAGTATGTCGTCCTGTCCTTTTTCTTTCGCACCGGATGTACATAGTTATGGAGACCGGACGTGGTTATTGTTGCATACAAAGTGCAGTAAGAAAGCGTACAGGAAACAGCTGGAGCTCAGATGACTGTCAAGTGCATTTTAGTTTTCCTTTCGTCTATGTCTTTAAAATGTTTGAAAAAAAAAGATGGTTGTCTGTAAAGTCGGTTTACGGACGATAATTTTACGTGATAGCGTCATAAGAAAACATTGATGAAAAATTGCATACTTTTTTAATTTTCAAATATTTTTTACAGTTTTTGCAAATTTAATTTAAATAATTTGTTTAAATATAATCACGAACAATTAGTTAAAAAGCCCGCCTTAACCTGTTTGATATTATAGAAGATTTTCTCGCACGGTGGTTGGCCGGTTCTTGCACGTTCGGCTCAGGCGGAACGTGACAATTTTTCGTGCGTGCAGCCGGCGTTCATCGATTTATAAGACGTTATCACGTCAAAAAAAAAAGTGATTTGGACAACTGATTATGTAAACAAACAGTATCGGATAATTTTCAACAAATAAAAATTAAAAGATTGCAAGTAAGATTTTTAGTAACATGTAGGAAATATATACGTACGTACGAGAAGAAATTCAATGCGCTGTATTCGTTTTAACCATGGTGGTACGAAGGTAGAGAGTGGGTTTGTGTAATATTTTCCATGTTAATAATTGAAGTCAACATGAGAATTGTTTTTGGTTTTAATTATTTTAAACACTAATTCATTGCTTATGTGTTGTTGCAATCTTTGTTCAACAATACCACTTCATGATGGCATTTTTAAGATTATTCCTAGCGAGTTCCTTTCAAGGTATTAACCTAAATTCTAGCGTTTCAATTATTACCTACAGCATTTTTTTTTAAATAAACAATTGCTAGCCAGAGTAACCCATTCCAAACTGCCTTGGTTTTGACATCAACCCGACCTGTATGCCTTTAGTTAGTAAGTTTAGCCTAGTGGTTGCTTTGTTCATGTTATTTACCTTCCAGTTGTTTTCCATGTTGCTTGGGTTTATTTTAATGACTTTATTCAGTCTTAGAAATTCCAAAAATCTTTACTTGTCATCCAATTCGAACCCTACCAAATATGTTTTGTTCACAAAAAAAAAAATAACTTTCTGTGATTCACAGAAAGAAAAATTTTGACAGTGTATTACAAAATTGTTATGCTGTCACTACAAAAAATTTGTGGGTCTAGGTATATTGGCAAAGAATATTCTGGGGTGACCATAAAACTTTTTTTTTTTGTTTTTTTTAGTGCGAAAGTTTCTAGTTCTTCACGATGAAATTTCCTCGATTATCCCTTTTATGGACTATCAATCCCCGCCTATATTGACTTTTCTAAAGTCTTTTACCACAACTACCAGCGCGGATAGTGTTACGAGAGTGATGGAGGCGTGGCCAGTCGACCTGCTAGAGGACCTCAGAACAGTAAGCCCATCCCCTCCCCTCCCCCCGGGTGGGTGGTGGTGGGGGGTGGGGAGGGCGGCGGCCCATTGACACAGCTTATACCTCGTCGGATTAGCGGCGCGGTTTCGCCGCCCTCCTTCCCATTGACCCTCCTTCCCAGGCGCGCTTTTGTCATCGATACCTCGGCCCTATGGAAGGGGTTCCGCTGACTCCCGGAGGCCGCCGCGCGGAGTGTCGTAACAGGACGCCGCCGTTCTGGGAGCTTCGGGCATCGGGTCGATCCCGAAGACGCTACACTTCAAAAGAAAAAAGGGTGATGGGGTGAGAGGTATGAAAATGGCGACGTCAGCCTCCGGAGAGTGCAAGGAAGGGAAGTGAAGTGAATACGGTGAGTGACATCTTGGCGAGCGAACGCGACCTCGTGTGTTGTGCGGAGACTGGTGCATCGGGACTGGGCTGTGTGTGACAGAAGAGTGAGTGGTGCGGGGTAAGAGACGGGCGGTAGGGAAAGCCACTGTCCAGTTGGGGAGAGCGAAACTTGTGAACTGAACGTAGGAGTGATTAATTCCTGGACAGATATTTTGTGTGTTGCACTTGAATTAATAGTGGAAATAGCAGTAATAAATAAAAACTCTAATTAATTAATCAATCAGGTCCATCTTTCTTGAAGCCATTTACCCACTCGTAAAAAATATTTTTCTGTTATGTTTTTTGTGGCTTAACACGGCATATGGGACAGCCAAAGTTAATGTTACTACTTTTATTTTTGAGGCCTCCCTGAATGGTGTAATGATTTTGTTTTTCTTTCCTACGATTACAAGCTGAAAATTGTTACGTAAATTTAAGGTGTAACCGCTTATAAAAGCCACGAGTAGACATAAAAGAAGCCACAAATCACAGCTATAAATCTATCAATCCATGGTCCCGTTTAGCTGGGACCTGAAAAAAAAATCTGTTTTATTATTATTATTATTATTTAAAACCTGACTTTTAATTTAGAAATAAGTTAGTGAATACTTACTCTCGCCAGCTTACATGACATAACAAAAAAGAAATTCTTAAAGACAAAAACTAGTATTGTTATTTATTTAATGACACGGAAGCAAGTATATAACCAGTAGAATCATTTTAAACGACTGTATTTCCCACTAGCAACTTAGCTCATTGTTGTCAAGTCATAAACTGAAAAATCCACCAAATGCTGCTACAAAAACCGACTAAATGTCACTGAAAACGTTGTGAAATTTATGTAATTTTAATAGATAGCATTTATTAAAACGAAAAGAAAAAATGGACATACATAAGGTTCTACTAAAATCTATCCGAGATAGTACATAATTTAAATTTTTTCCAATTACTAACTAATCCTGCAGCTATCATTAAGTATAATAGCTGGTCTTGTAAAGAAATTCAAAAACAGTCGCCACTATGCCATTTCTTGAATTAAATTCTTTAAACATTAAGGAATACGCTGTATATAAACGAAGTTCGAATTCATTGGAATTAGCTTAAAATCAGCTTAGTTGGCAACACTGATCGGATAAAGCTGGAATAACATTTTAAAATAATAAACATTAACATAGAACATGTATCGTGTGCACAATATTTGACCACCATGTTTACAAACCTAGTGATTCGCACAACAACGCATATTACGGACGTGCGCATAGACAGCAATTGAATACACGTATTTTATTTCTGTTACGTACGCATGGCGCAACAGACAATGAGAACAGAGTAGGGTGCCATTTCGGCGGTATTCGGGATCAGTTTTTACTTATCTATTATAAGTGCTGGCAAGACGTTTTCGAGATATTACGTTGCTCTGGTAATTCTAGCTTTAAAAATAAATTATGTAAATTAAGTGAAAAAACTAACTAGCAGTATATACGTATCTAACTTTAAAAAAAATATGTTGCGAGGCTAGAGTGCTTATTAAAACTTTTGCATAAATATATTCAAATAATTAATTTAGGTTATGGAAACTGTTCTAAATGGCTGTCGTTAAGGCTGTCGCGGAAAAATTACCACAGAGTTAAAATAGATGTCGGATGAATCGCAAAATTTCATTAGCTAATAATTAATGCATAAGAGTTCCATTGTGTGCCTATTTCTGACGCGTCGTGTGTTGTTTGCACAGGACGACAAGGGTAAAACCCGGAAATGTAACTCAACCGACACCCATACAGAAATTAATTTCCCTACATGCACGAACAGTAACACAACACGTCGACTATTACGATCTGCGCGTGATATCTGCTATCGCGGCAACTATTTCAGGGCGGGTTACTATAACAAGTGTCGTAATAGCCTTACCGGTTCACGGATGACAGTTTTCCTGTACACTGTACAAAATATTTTCTTTTACTTTTACATGGAAAACCCATGGACAATTCAGTTGCCAACATATCCTGTAAAACAACAAGGCAAAGCTTTGTACCATTAGTAATTTTACAAAGCTTTGCCTTGCAGTTTTACAAGTGACTAGCAGAACCCGGCAGTACTTACCTCTATACATCTAAAATGGATGGTTTGTACGTAATCTTTAATCTATAAAGCATACTGCCCGGGCTGAACACAGGGTGATATATTGTCCGCGAGTTAAAGCGAAAGGGATAGCGCTATATGACTGCGTGGTGGACATGGAGAAATGAAAACACAATTACTGTTTGTATGTCTATGATATTTATTTTCTGTTCACCCATGGCGATCGGTTGAAAGGTTTACGGTTTAGATGTTCATGCGCTGCAGCGCCATCTAGTGACGAGTTTTAGCAAAATGTGTATCGCGAAAATATCCTCCGCGTTCAAATATCTATGTATACCGATATCCATGGCGATCGATTGAACGGTGTACAAGTTGAGGCACTACAGCGTCATCTAGCGGTGAGTAAAAAAAAATGGATGGCATAAAAACCTTCTCCATGAAAAAATCACTTCCATGTGCCAACTTTCATGGCGATCGGTCAAACGGTGTCGGAGTTTATCGACGTCATACATACATACATACATACATACCAACATTCTATGTATAGTTGGCAATTGGGTTTCCAAGGATTTTCCTTACAAAAGAACAAAAAGGTTTTTACAGTGTAGGTATGGATGTGCTATGAAATGTAGTCCTACTTTCTTCTTAGTGCTAGGCGTTGTTGGATAGGCCTCCACCGGACCACGGGTTCCCTCTTCCCTGGGTGTTTTGAGGGGTCCCAGTGTGACGTGGGAGATCGGGGTAGGCGCCAGCAGTGCCGATAAGGTCTAAGGACTAAGGACACAGCCAACTGTCTGGATGGCTGAGTGGTGACTATGCTGGGATGGGTAGCTCTAGCCTCTGGTCATCCCGATTCGCGTATACGACGTAATCCGTATCCTCGCCCATAAGGGCCCCTGGCCGGTAGGCCTGATGCCTAAGAGAGCTGGGTTAACAAATAACAAATCAAAAGGGGAGCAATACAATCCCTTAGTAGGTTTCTTCTTAGTATATAAACGTGAAAGTTTGGATGTTTACTACACAATCCTTTCCCTTTTTCAGTGAGCCATTTTTGATGGCATTAAGAATTTAAGTTTAACTGAGGTATTGGATTAAATATATTGTAGTTTTCATCATTTTTAAACAAAAAAATTAAAATAATATAACGTATTTTATTTGGTAAATGGAACAGAAATATTTATGTAAAATTAAAGAGTAAATTCGTTCATTTAGAAGAAAACAACTATATTACTATAAAATAGTGTTCGCAGTAATAATGGGTTCTAATTATTACCCGGAAGTTTAGTGCTTAGTACCTCCAATAGATAAAGTTATTTGTAAACTATTCCCTGGATAGCTTTCCAGTATTAATTGCGAAAATTAATAAGCAGAATAAAATAAAATAAAGCCCAATTATTGAATATTCTATATCCTTTCCCATGGTTTGAAAAACTACGCTTGAATAAAACACCAATTAAAATATAAATTTATACCCCAAAAGGAAATACTCAGCATTATCGTTAAAAAAACGTATTTTATAAATTAATGTATGGTACAAAGTTGCAATATGTTCCAAACGAATCGTTTGTTAAACTACGGATATATATATATATATTTTTTCCTGTGTGCGGGGGGAAAAGCCTTTAAATTTCTATTTTGCAAAGAAAACGCATATGACGTCAACAGGAAGGAGCCTAATGCCCACGAAACACGAACCGAAAACCGTGGATAAACATTCGAAAAACCACCAAGAGGCCGGTACAAATAAAGCCAAGTAGCGAGCACTATGCTATGCTAATGCGGTAGAGTCCGCACTCGGACCTAGAAGAAGAAGAAGATGAGATGCGTGCTGGAATAGTCAAGTTTTTACTCGGCCTATCGGTGGAAGTAACCAGGGAAAAAAAAAATTGGTTGTCTGTAAAGTCGGTTTACGGACGATAGTTTAACGTGACGTCATAACAAAACATTGATGAAATAATTCCATAATTTTATGAATAAAATTGAATCATTTTTATTGAATTATCACTATTTTGCATGGATACAAAGAAGTAGTGAAATGAAATCTACAATTTAATTGATAAATTTACTTTTATTTGCACTCATTAATTCAAATATGTTTATTACTTTAACGAACAGATAATTTTAACTGTAACTTTTATACATGTTTGCTATTTAACTTCTTCCAATCTGTGTTATTCTGTTAAGGATAGGACGATGATGGGAAAAGTAGGAAACGAATGGGAGTGTTTCAAGTTTAATGTGCCTCGAAAAAGTCAAACCGATGGTTGTTCCAATCGAGTGGAAGAGAGAGATAGATGCGGCGCAAGCGTACAATGAGCGTAACGGGACAGCGTAATGGGACAATGTGCGTTACGGGACACCTTTTCGTGCGTGCAGCCGGCGTTCATCGATTTATTAGACGTTGTCACGTCAAAAAAAACAACTCTGCTGGGAAGTTTGTGGAAACGCGTGTTTGCGAGTGTTCCCAGCTTTCTGCTACGGTCAGTCAGTCATCGTCTCTGCTATTGCTGGAAGAGATTTTAATCTCAGCTGGCGGCCCACTATACTCCACGTCGACCCCTGAACCAACAGAATTTTCGGACACGTAGTCTCCACGGGACAGGCGTACACGATGTTTGTCTGTCGAACTGAACGACTGTGGTCGAGACATTTCGTCTGCATGATCAACAGGGAAATTCCTGGACGAGTTTAAATAGATTTCAACCATGACCAAAAACATGACTTTCCGGTGTTACCCAAATATTTTTAGAGAAGGGCCTTATCGTGGGGGGTGTGGGGGGAAGGGGGGGGGGGGGGTCTGGGTGGTATGGATATAGCCATCCTCAGGAAAATCTGAAGAATAAACTTATTTTTAAAAAACAACGTTATTTGGGTCCAACCTTTGATCTTGAATTTCGGCGAGTGCTTCGATATAATTTGTATCAAGAAGTTATGATGCTCTTCCGCAAACAAAGTATACTCGAGTTAGTTTTACAAATGCTAGTGATCGAATTAGAGTGAAGAGTAACGACATTACATGAAAGAGCAAAACAATTTTTAAAAGTTTTTATAGGTAGTTAAGAAATAATGAATCTTCGATCGAAATCTAAAAGGTATTGATTGACCAGCACTTTTAATAACTATTGGATACTCCCCTTTTTTCTCAATGATGTCCGTATTTTTCACAGAATTCTAGACACAGGGGAAAGCCGCCCCTTGGCGATTGCTTTGGCGGCAGACGATAGTTCTGCCCACTTGGCCACTGCGGCTGTCAGAGATAAGGCCCCTACCAGTAACAAATGAAAAAAACTATACGAACATAGATAAAAACCAGAATAACAAACGGCTTGGATCCCAGAAGAAAATAGTGAACCTAGCAGTCAAATAGATGTTGGAAAAATCTGCAAAAGATCATAAACACACACAAAAAAAAACAGCAATTTTTTAAGGAGTGATCATTTTAATTCAGATGGATTTCAATTACACCCAAAAAATCTATCTATATATCCATCTATAATTTCTACTATTGGTATAAAAAAATCACACATTCTGTTAATGTTGCATAATTTGTATATATTTAAACGTTGTACTGCTAAACTGAAAAAGTACTTCAATATTAAAAGCATACTATGCTATTTTTTTGAATGGAGTCCAAAACTGCACAGTCTATAAAGCATGGGAAGCTTACTGTGATCATCTGTGCTGTAGTCATTGTGATGCCCAGAATGTATGTCTTGTCACTTCTCTGGGTTTGCTTGTGCGTCTCTGTGTTGTTTTGCCACATTATCTGATTAGTATCATCGCTGGGTTCGTCTGTTTGTCGTTGTGTTGTCGAAGGTCGATTTTTGTCTTTACTTGTTCTTGTTGCTACTGTCTCATCGTTGTTAGCCCACTTTGTACATCTGTGCTGTAATTATTATTTTTGACGTGACAACGTCTAATAAATCGATGAACGCTGGCTGCACGCACAAAAAGGTGTCCCGTTACGCTGTGTCCCGTTACGCTCATTGTACGTTTGCACCACATCAATTTCTCTTCCACTCGATTGGAACAACCATTGATTTGACTTTTTCGAGGCACATTAAACTTGATACACTCCCATTCGTTTCCTACTTTTCCTATCATCGTCCTATCCTTAACAGAATAACACAGATTGGAAGAAGTTAAATAGCAAACATGTATTTAAGTTATAGTTAAAATAATCTCTTCGTTAAAGTAATAAACATATTTGAATTAATGAGTGCAAATAAAAGTAAATTTATCAATTAAATTGTAGTTTTCATTTCACTCCTTCTTTGTATCCATACAAAATATGGATAATTCAATAAAAATGATTCAATTTTATTCATTAAAGTATGCAATCATTTCATCAATGTTTTGTTATGACGTTGTCACGTTAAACTATCGTCCGTAAACCGACTTTAAAGACAACCAATTTTTTTGACTAATTTCCTTTCTCGGGAATTTCCTGTGCTGTCGATGTTTTTAATTTTTTGACAACGGATGATTTTGGCTTGCTTAGTGTGTGTTTGCATTCTTGCCCAGTGCTGTACCCCGGGAAGTGCAACACCAGACGGTAGTTTTTTAATAACGAGCGAGAGAAGTGCTTTAAGTACGTATAATTTAATTTCCAAACTAAATTTTAAACAAACATAAACATTGGACATGTTCTCTGGTTCATACACTTGGAGTTAAAGTACCTACTCATGAGTGATTAACTTTCTGTGAACACAAAATAACACGTAACTTCACAGCTGAAAATATAAGATTAACACTAATTTTACTTCATTGTGAACAATTTACACATTTAAATTCTCCATTTAGTTTCTCGCAACCTGAGAAAATTATTTATGTTCAAGTGGTTATAAAATTGCGACTTCAAAAATTATAACTTGTGATAATGAATTATATGTACGTATTGTATATTATTATAATATTATATTAAAAATTAATTTATAAATTCTACATATAAACTATAAATTATGATTATATGTATTTTTTTCTTTGGTATAACTGTCCTAGCTTATACCCGCACGCAGTAGTGCTGTCTGTACTCGTTCCGCGAGTGGAGCACTCTATGGCCGCCTGTACTCTTTCCGCAAGTGGAGCACTCGCTGGCTGTCTGTACTCGTTCCGCGAGTGGAGCACTCGCTGGCAGCCTGTACTCGTTCCTCGAGTGGATCACTAGCTTGCTGTCTGTACTCGTTCCGCGAGTGGAGCACTATCTAGCTGCCTGTACTCGTTCCTCGAGTGGAGCACTATCTAGCTGCCTGTACTCGTCGCGCGAGTGGAGCACTCGCTGGCTGTCTGAACTCGTTGCGCGAGTGGAGCACTCTCTGGCCGCCTGTACTCGTTCCGCGAGTGGAGCACTATCTAGCCGCCTGTACTGGTTCAGCGAGTGGAGCACTCTCTGGCTGTCTGTACTCGTCGCGCGAGTGGAGCACTCGCTGGTTGTCTGTACTCGTTCCACGAGTGGAGCACTAGCTGGCTGCCTGTACTCGTCGCGCGAGTGTATCACTAGAATACTGTCTGTACTCGTTCCGCGAGTGGAGCACTCGCTGGCTGCCTGTACTCGTTCCTCGAGTGGAGCACTATCCAGCTGCCTGTACTCGTTCAGCGAGTGGAGCACTATCTAGCTGCCTGTACTCGTTCCTCGAGTGGAGCACTATCCAGCTGCCTGTACTCGTTCAGCGAGTGGAGCACTATCTAGCTGCCTGTAATCGTTCAGCGAGTGGAGCACTCGCTGGCTGCCTGTACTCGTTCAGCGAGAGGAGCACTATCTAGCTGCCTGTACTCGTTCCTCGAGTGGAGCACTATCCAGCTGTCTGTACTCGTTCAGCGAGTGGAGCACTCGCTGGCTGCCTGTACTCGTTCAGCGAGTGGAGCACTATCTAGCTGCCTGTACTCGTTCAGCGAGTGGAGCACTATCTAGCTGCCTGTACTCGTTCAGCGAGTGGAGCACTATCTAGCTGCCTGTACTCGTTCCTCGAGTGGAGCACTATCCAGCTGCCTGTACTCGTTCAGCGAGTGGAGCACTATCTAGCTGCCTGTACTCGTTCAGCGAGTGGAGCACTATCTAGCTGCCTGTACTCGTTCCTCGAGTGGAGCACTATCTAGCTGCCTGTAATCGTTCAGCGAGTGGAGCACTCGCTGGCTGCCTGTACTCGTTCAGCGAGTGGAGCACTATCTAGCTGCCTGTACTCGTTCCTCGAGTGGAGCACTATCCAGCTGCCTGTACTCGTTCAGCGAGTGGAGCACTATCTAGCTGCCTGTACTCGTTCCTCGAGTGGAGCACTATCCAGCTGCCTGTACTCGTTCAGCGAGTGGAGCACTATCTAGCTGCCTGTACTCGTTCCTCGAGTGGAGCACTATCCAGCTGCCTGTACTCGTTCAGCGAGTGGAGCACTATCTAGCTGCCTGTACTCGTTCCTCGAGTGGAGCACTATCCAGCTGTCTGTACTCGTTCAGCGAGTGGAGCACTCGCTGGCTGCCTGTACTCGTTCAGCGAGTGGAGCACTATCTAGCTGCCTGTACTCGTTCAGCGAGTGGAGCACTATCTAGCTGCCTGTACTCGTTCAGCGAGTGGAGCACTATCTAGCTGCCTGTACTCGTTCAGCGAGTGGAGCACTATCTAGCTGCCTGTACTCGTTCAGCGAGTGGAGCACTATCTAGCTGCCTGTAATCGTTCAGCGAGTGGAGCACTCGCTGGCTGCCTGTACTCGTTCAGCGAGTGGAGCACTATCTAGCTGCCTGTACTCGTTCAGCGAGTGGAGCACTATCCAGCTGCCTGTACTCGTTCAGCGAGTGGAGCACTATCTAGCTGCCTGTACTCGTTCCTCGAGTGGAGCACTCGCTGGCTGCCTGTACTCGTTCAGCGAGTGGAGCACTATCTAGCTGCCTGTACTCGTTCCTCGAGTGGAGCACTATCCAGCTGCCTGTACTCGTTCAGCGAGTGGAGCACTATCTAGCTGCCTGTACTCGTTCCTCGAGTGGAGCACTATCCAGCTGCCTGTACTCGTTCAGCGAGTGGAGCACTATCTAGCTGCCTGTACTCGTTCCTCGAGTGGAGCACTATCCAGCTGTCTGTACTCGTTCAGCGAGTGGAGCACTCGCTGGCTGCCTGTACTCGTTCAGCGAGTGGAGCACTATCTAGCTGCCTGTACTCGTTCAGCGAGTGGAGCACTATCTAGCTGCCTGTACTCGTTCAGCGAGTGGAGCACTATCTAGCTGCCTGTACTCGTTCAGCGAGTGGAGCACTATCTAGCTGCCTGTAATCGTTCAGCGAGTGGAGCACTCGCTGGCTGCCTGTACTCGTTCAGCGAGTGGAGCACTATCTAGCTGCCTGTACTCGTTCAGCGAGTGGAGCACTCGCTGGCTGCCTGTACTCGTTCAGCGATGTCCCTCTCTCGTCGCTGCAGCACACCCGGACGCCCGCCTCCAAGTTTCTCGAGCTGCGCCTCGGCTCCCGACTCGCTCGGCGACCTCCCGGAAGGCGGGTGGAACTCGCAGCTGCACAGTCTCCAACTACCCCACGTGAATCACTCCGCACGTGACGGCTCTCGTGTTAGGTGCATCACCGAACACAGCTCTCCACACAGAAACTCGGTTTGTTCGTCACTCTTGCTGTGTCGATCCCGTGTTCTGAGAGAACACTTAAAAATACTCTTAGCAGCCCGCACCTTACGTCTGTCGGCCTTATCCACACAACTGCCTTACGTTTCAATGTTGAATTCCATTTAAATGAAGTGTTACCATTTTCCAACAGAATCCGCGTAGCAACGAACTTCAATCCTTTTAAATTAGCTTATAAAAACTCCCGTCTCAGTTTCCATGGCTTACTTGTTCCCGAACTATAGTCGCGCTGTGCATGTCCATTGTAGACGTGACTCGCACGACCCCGCGTTCGCGATACCCGTCACCTCTTCACTCGTCCCAGGTTTCTGCACTCATCCTCGGCGGTGATGGGCTTTGTGTCCTTGTTGTAAAATAAAAATTGGTTGTCTGTAAAGTCGGTTTACGGACGATAGTTTAACGTGACAACGTCATAACAAAACATTGAAGAAATGATTGCATATATTTATGAATAAAATTCAATCATTTTTATTTTAATAATAAAAGAATAAATACTTGAAATTATACTAGTAATCAGATTTTTTAAAATGCAAGAATAATGAACCTTTATTGCCGAAATTGTTGTTGTAATAAACAATGAAAACCACATTAACTTTTCACTTCGCTTTATAAACAGTCGAGTGGAAGAGAGATAGATGCGGCGCAAGCGTACAGTGAGCGTAACGGGACACAGCGTAACGGAACAATGTGCGTAACGGGACACTTTTTCGTGCGTGCAGCCGGCGTTCATCGATTTATTAGACGTTGTTACGTCAATATGTGTCTTACCAGAAGACAAAGTCTAAAGTCCAGCTTTTGAGTATTGAACGTCTCTCCGCCGGGCAGCATAGCGTCACGTGGCAACGCAGCGTCACGTGGCAACGTGGCATTACTTGGCAGCGATAGGGCGGCAGTCGGTGCAACGTAAAGGCCGCTTATAGGCACTCACTCTTCTCTGTTTCTGCTTCAGTTGGCCTGCTCGGGGGTCTCCTATTTATACCAGCAGTGACGAATATTTCTTTCCAGAATGTGCTATACGGCAGCCGCCACCTGTTCCACGTGGCGGTGACGTCATGGCCGGGCGCAGGCAGCCAACTTCTGAAAGTGACGACGGGCCTCGCGCGAGCGATGATGCAAAATGGCGGGTGGCCCGCCACCAGGCGGCAATGGCAGGCGGGCAGCCTGTCTTCAGGGGGCAATAACCCGGCGCACAAGTTCAAGTTGCTCGCATAAAAAAACTTTATATCGTACGTTACATACGTGACAGCATTTTCATTCCGTTGGAGAGGTTCCTTATGGCATGCAGTGTAACCAGCAATGGCGTATTTAAAAAAAAAATCTTAAATCAATATTCTCCATTGCAAGAGCTACTCAAAATAACCTATAAATAGAGACCGGAAAAGTTCGCGATTTGAATGACCTATAGGATAGACTCCATGAGCCTATGCACTCGGGAGAATTACACATGATTATTGGCTGCTGACTCGTGACAGACACCTGTTAACTGGGATGCTTGTGACTCGTTATTTCTTTTTTTGAAGGTTTTTAATTGGCCCTGAGTCTTTCAGATAAACTGTGGCCCAATCAGTCAAGCAGAAAAAAAGGTAGACGTATTTGGATTCTAGTCTATCGCGAAATTAATTCGCGAATTTTTCAGGTCTCTACCTATAAAGCGTTAGTTGTTTCATGTAATGTGAATACGCTCGCAAAGTGACGAATATTAAATCAGTAGGATCTCGTATTTGTTTTTTTTTATATTATTATTTATTCGAGCGAAAAATTTGATTAGCACGCGAGTCGATTGTTTTTTTTGTAGGAGCGGCAACACTGCAGCGCGTCGACTTCCAACTCGGTAGCGATAATGCATGAGTTACGAGCGCGCGCAGCTTCTGCTATCACCCCTCCCTCGCCCCCCCCCCCCCCCCCCCACCACCCCTTCTCAACTCAACGGCCACTTTTACACTCTTACCAACTCCGACGTTCTCCAATGTTTGCTGGGGCTCCGCTGATAAGCGGCGCAAACAGGACGCGCCGCAGTATTTCAGCCAGTTCTGTTTGAACTGCGACACGTCTTTATGGGCGCTCGCTCATTTCCACCACCCCTCCCCTCTTCCAACACTCCCCAAACCCAAAAATTCTTCTCTCACCTCGTCTCTCTCGCTCTCTATCTCATTCGCTCTCTCTCTCTCTCTCTCTCTCTCTCTCGCTCTCTCTCACGTATTTGCATTCCTCCGAGAGACACCTAGCGCACACATGCTCGTTGCCTCGCTTCTTGCTCCAGGCGCGTGCTAACCTGCGCCTCTCGCGACGGGAACTTCCCGCGCGGCGTTGCCAAACCGCACTGTCGTCGCTTGAAATTTCCTCCTTTGAAAGTAGTTTTTCGGAAGCCGCGTTTCGGACCAGAACAAGTCAAATCGAGCCACGCCAAGCGATGTCTCCGAGAACGTTGAAAAAAAAAAAAAAAAAAAAAAAATGATAAATGTTTGCGGATACGGTGCAAATCTCATTAAGATGCGCCCGTAAAAAAACAAAATATCTCTCTCCTCGATTCTGGTGCGTAACAACGTTAAGTTCAAGTGTGTGGGAGATTTTGTATGGAAGGAGGTGCCTTTGATATGCTAACAAGTGTTGTACAATACTTACTATGTGCCCATAGTCACCCATTGGTAGAGACCTGCAAAATCCGCGGATTCATTCGGTGATAGGCTAGAATTCAAACACATATACCTCTTAGATAATTTTGCTATTGGCTTACTGTTCATCTGGACGAATCTCAACCAGTTATAAACCCTCAACCAAAGAAGGATCGAATCACAGACAAACCAGCTGAGACGTTTTTACAAGCTGGCAGCCAATGAACTTGCGTTATTTGCCCGAGTGTACAGGGGTATGCGCAGTCCATCCTGAAGGCCATCGAAACCGCGAATTTTGCAGGTCTCTACCCATGGGGCAGGGACTCGGACTTTAACTAAAAGAGATACCGCGAAGATCAGAGCAAACAGGAATGAATGAAGTTTATGAGGAGCATGCTGGCAGTTATGGGGTGAGACAGGATCAGGAATGAGACGGTGCAAGCAAGAGCAGGAAGTACAGGAATCGAATGAGATCATGGAAAATGCAAGAATGAGATGGTACGGTCATGTTCAGAGAATAGGGAAAGAGAGGTTGCCTAGTAAAATGATGGGTGTCGTATACAGGAAGGAGACTCGAAGGAAGACCAAAGAGGGAGTGGGAAGAGCATATAGTTAAAAAAAAAAGTGCAGGAGAGAGGAGAAGAATGGAACAAAGTGAAATAGGAGGAATGGTAAAGGGACAGAGGATGATGGGAGACATTTTACTTTTCTGACCCAGCCGCTGGCTGGAAGCAGTTGATGATGATGACGACTTTATACTGAACTATTAAATGTAGAATTTCCTGTAGGATATTTGAAAATCTGTGTTCAACAGTGAGAGTTACTTTAAATTGAGGTACTTCGTAATGCTATTCCACTGTAAATCATTCATAAGCACCGCGCGGGCAGGGAAAAAAATATACATGGCAAGATGCAAAGTACACATAGTGTTCTGAAACGCGCTATGAACGTATACTGTTAAGTGCGAGTATATGTTTCAAGGTCACTGGTTACGTCCACTAAAATTCCACAATCCCACTTGCAAAAAAAGCAAAAAAAAAAAATTCAAAAAAAAAGGAGGATCGATCACTTAGGGAAATGACCGTCTTTTCTTTCTTTTTTTTTCTTTTTCTTTTTTTAAGAATCTTCTAAATTTTCAGTCTACTATTCGCCAACTATACTCGATCTCCAGTGGCTGAAAATTGTTCAAGTTGCGTTATGTTCACAGAGCATAACGAAGCAAGGTGCAAAATTGTATGAATTGGTTATCCCGGTATACGAACACACAGCGAAGTTCTAAAGTTTGATAGTTCACAATAACCTTGTAGGTACCGCCTGCTCATAACTTTCTTTATAACCTTATAACTTGAGACCTGCAAAATTTGAATTTAATTTTGTCAACAGTAGATTATGCACTTGAATGTCCATGGCCATTGTACCACGGGTTGTCTGACACGCCCTGAAGAACTAGAAGCCAATGACTAGAGATTTGTAAAATTCGCGGATTCATTTCGCGATAGGATAGAGTCCAAATACTTTTGACATTATTTTGCTTCAGTGATTGGGCCATAGTTTATCGGAATGACTCTGGGCCAGTGAAAAATCTTTAACAAAAGAATTAGCGAATCACGATCATTCCAGTCAACAGGTGTTACAAGTCGGTAACCAATCAGCAGATGTAATTTGCACGAGTGCGTAGAGGATCATGGAGTCTATCCTTTAGGGATTTGAAATCGCGAATTTTACAGGTCTCTACCAATGACAAACACCCAGGAAAACATCTGACCGAATCACATGCGACCCAGAGAGGTGACATGTGGCAGCAGCCAGCCAATGAACACACGACATCTACTTGATTACGCACACGATTGTGAAAGCTAGCCTGGCTCCAGAAAAAAAAACTAGATTCTTGCAGGACTTGACTTATAACTTACATTGTTATGTTCCTAATTTTTTTTATATGTATGAAATACCTTAAGGAGTTTAAAGATCAAGTTTAAAATATTTAACGTTTTGAAGCAGCCTCAATTTCCTCTCGTCCCAAAGACATGACCGCATATTTTCATCGATATTGTAAATTTGTGTGCGAATGTTGATACAGCGATGATTCAACATATAACTATTCAGAATTAAATCCTATGACTGATCACTGACTGTGTTTATTTTCCTTGCTTCGGATTCTACTTGCTAATAATTTTGCTAAGTGAATTAAGTAACATACTGAACAGCCATTTAACGAAATCAATACGCTGTAAATGTAAACAAATTATTTCCGAAGTTACATAATTTAGATTTAAAAGTTATTTATTATTGTGTGTAACGAATAACTAAAAACCTTAAACTGGTAAGAAATTTAACAAGCTATTTATTTTACTGTGTATGGTTGAAAATAATTCCATACCCAACACGGAGATAATAACGAAGGAAAAAAAACAGTACTAGCAAGATTATAGTTTTTACGTGTATTAGACTTGGTCACTGTCAATATTACAAAATAGTTTCTGTGAAAATTGAACACAGTATCTTTCATTTTTACAATTCAATTAGGTTGATATTTTAGTTACCACACTTCACCCTCCCTAGTGACTAATATTTGTAAGCAGTGACAATGAATAGTGATATCCGAACTTATGTCCATCTAATGTTTTGTTTTTTTCTTTGTTTCAGAGCTGGTGAACATTCGATTAAAGATGAGGAGAAATTTTAAAAAAAAAAAAACCTAGTGTTTTAGTCCACTTGAAACCCAGTTATACTGCCGTTCGCAGCAATAAAATGTCAAGCTAAATTTGCGATTTATTTTTCTTTGCTGTATTCTTCAAATTCGCATCGTCGTCGGACATGGACCGCGCGACGCGCAGAAACAAACGACTAGATATAAAATGTTTACGTTCGCACTACATACTCGACAGTCTTCAATGTTTACAAATATGTTTTGGCAAACCTACTTGAAAAAAAAAACTAATCAAAATTATTCATAAACATTTAGAAAACAAATTTCAAGTGAACACTTAAAAAATTTTTTAAAATAATTTAGGGGAACCCCCCCCCCCCCCCCCCCTCCCAACCCAAAAAAAAAAAGGAATAATGATCGTATGACCAACACACCAGTTTAACCACTGTATAGAAAACAAAGTTCTGACGCTCATTTATAGTAACTACTGAGTCCGCGACGCAATGGAAACTATATAAAAAATATTTGAAAAAAAAAAAACCCTTTCTAATACGAAGCATATCGTGACCGCATTACATTCTCACACCGACGTGTCACGGATGTGTGGAGAGTGATTGGTTAGAAAATTACTTCATTCGGGTTCATCGCGATAGTTCATAGTGATTCCAGCATCACATACACACATACACACACGCATATATATATATATATATATATATATATATATATATATATACAGGGCCGGATTTAGGGGAGGGCAACCGGGGCGAAAGCCCCGGGGCCTCCACAAACGGAGGGCCCCCACAAATCCTTTGATATTATTTTTTCGCAGTTTTACCTTTGCCTACAGTACTTTGTACATACATGATTATATTATCGTTAAATATTAACAGAAATATTCACTAACACTAAAATTTAAATTCATAGAATTCTTGTCTCCGATTATATTATTTATGTATGTTTTTTTTAATACTAACTTGATTTCACAATAAATTATTTATTGGAAAACTCGACTGAAAAAAATTGTTCATTTTATTTGGAAAATAATTTGGGGCCAGGGGGCCTCCGCTCCTCTGTTGCTCCGAGGCCTACAGACCTCTAAATCCGTCACTGTATATATATATATATATATATATATATATATCGCCCTTCGCCAACCCTGAGACTGTAACAGACACTGAAAAGAAGTGATTAAACCCAATTACGTGCAACCTGCTAAAGAACGTGGAACGTGAACTTTTTGTCGACCAACGAGCTTAGGTTGAGTTGATTCACGTGAAGTGAAATGAATCCACGAATTAACCGTGGTTTAAGCAATTATTAGAGACCGGAAAAATTCGCGGATTCCTTTCGAGACAGGCTGGAATTCAAACTCGTTTAGCTTAATGCTGCGTCAGTGATTGGACCGCAATTTACCTGAAGGACTCTGAGCCAATGACAAACACTCAACAAAAGAAGTATCGAATCATAAGAATCGCAGTAAACAGGTGACCCGAGTCGGAAGCCAATGACCAGGTGATAGTTGCCCGAGT
Source organism: Bacillus rossius redtenbacheri (assembly GCF_032445375.1). Lineage (NCBI taxonomy): Eukaryota > Metazoa > Arthropoda > Insecta > Phasmatodea > Bacillidae > Bacillus > Bacillus rossius. The sequence goes on along the minus strand of NC_086340.1, from coordinate 13,683,295 downwards.
ACATAAAGAATCGTGGAGTCTATCCTTGTGGTCATTGAAACCGCGAATTTTTCCAGTCCCTAGCAATTATGTAGTTTACAGTTTTGTGTTAAATGTTTTTACGTAGACTTCGTTGTGAAACAGTTAGTTTTAGGAAATCAAATTTAAAGTTTAAAAAAAAATCCTCAAATCCCTCAGAAAATTAAGTATACAGGTTTGAGATTAAAATATTGGGAAATATTCAAGGTTATAAAAATTAAAACTTTTGACCCCAAAAAAAATTTGGCCTGTTACTGTATGAACAAAATAAACGTGTTTGAAGGTACGTGAAACACACGAAACTGTGCCTAGTATACTGTTTAATTTTTATATTCTTTATTTGTAGTCACTACATAAAATCTTATCTTGACAAACATGAAAGAAGTTTTGTCATGCTTTCGTATAATACGATAAAAGCATAGTAAGTCAATGAGATGCCAAATATCCATACATAATACGTTTAAATGGTAGCCTTATGTGTATGTATGAAATTTTTTTTCGTCAGACCGGAAACAATAAATATCACGTGTGTTCCTTTTGCTGCCAAAGGCCACAGATTGGGACAAAAAGTTAAAGTTTCTGACCAAAATATTCGGACTAGGAAGATTCAGGCCACTGTCCACACCATCCAAGACGTCAGAGTGTCACGTGGACCAATCAGCGACCATTGTACGTCGGACACCATAGGGCACTGCAATCGTATCCGGGCCTTTTACCAACAGAACATCTGCGTACACAAAATCATTTTTCCTGCTTTTACTGCACGTACCCTGAATATAAACTACCCAAGTCAATCAGACTTCATAATTCTCTTTCGTGTTTAAGGAAACCATTATTCAGGTACTTGCTACACTTCAATGATCAGGCTGTATCAGCAATGTGTGATTGAATATGCGTGAATGTGTGAATATGTATGAATTATTATAAGTAAATGTCTTAGTATTTATAAAAAAAAATTGTTTCTGTTTTTGTTAGTTTTTATTTAGATGTTTTATGTTCATAAAATATTTCAAAACCGTAAAAATATAGCATCAGATAAATTTAAAGAAAAATAAAAAGACGAGTGTCCTCAGTACACGTGATGGAAGTGAAACTTCCTTGGCAATTAAAACTTCGAATCGTTAAGAAAGATAGAAAGAAGACAATTTTCTAAATAAACATGAATTTACAACAAAAAAAAATTACTCAATTCAAAAATAACTGCTAAGGATATCAATAATTGTTGATCAATCAATAATGATTAATTAACAATAAATAATATTTCTAACTGTTGGGCGGGAGACGAATCATCGCATACAGAGGAGAAAGTTAACGAGCCCCAGAAACGTATGTAGCATAGTGCTCTCTTTATGCCCTTTTTTTAGCGTCGTGAAATTTTCACAACAATGTTTCACGAAAATTTTTTTACTCCCATCTCCCCCCAAAAAGAAGTTCCACTTTAAGCTAGTGACGTGTTTGGTTTAGTTTTAATTTAATTACATTTGTAAGCTTTTTTTTTTTATCATTTTCCTTTGGCTATAGGTTTTACGAAGCTAATCTTGCACGTAGCCACTTGGTAAAGATGCATTATGGTTGAGTGTGAGACAAGGCGCGGCTCGCCTTAAATTAACCACTTAAAAATAAGACAATTTAAAAAATGTTACGTTGTCGGGTTCCCTCTCGGTAAAACGGGAAGGGGAAAAGGGGGGGGGGGGGGGAAGAGGGACCGTCCAGGGACGCCCGGTCTACGTGCTATTGGTGAAGGGGGGGGGAGGGGGGATCGCCGACGTCACAATCGTCCCTGACCACGCCCCAGACGGAGGGTCCCCTGATCCAAGGTTGCCAACATTTTCTGGTGAAGAGACCGCAGGGGCGTCGTAACTGAAACCACCGTACGATTACCGTATACTTGCCCCCCCACCCCCTGTGTCAGTGACCGACCAAGGAACCTATTTATTGGTAGACACTTGGAAAATTCGCGCTTACATTGATCTTTAGGATATCCTCCACAGTCAAGCACGTACTCGGGAAAATGCCACCCGTTCATCGGCTACTGACTTGTGATGCGTCCCCGCCGGGCGGTCTGTGATTCGACACTGAACCTGGTCGAGGGTTTCTCATTGGCCGAGAGTCTCCCTCATAAACGGCGAGCCAATAGCAGCTGCAGCAGTGCGGTATAAGTATTTCAATTTTAGCATATCGCGAAAAGAATCCACGAATTTTTCCGGTCTCTACCTATTGGTCGACATCAGAAATACGTTTCAAGCTAAGACGATTAAATTAAACACAACAAATAAACAGGTAAAAATACACTTATCAATTTTACTTGCGCTTAAAATCAGCGATAATATACAAATAGGATACGTTTTGAAGTTAACTCTTCTTCCGAGAAGATGTGTGTTACAATCACATATCTGGATATTTCTGAGAATTTAAATATTCAAATATTGGCAGAATTTATTTATTTTGATTGTAAAACCGAATGTATGACTGCATGTGATTAAGAAATTAAATATCTGCCGGTTTATTTAAAGATTTTTTTTTTTACCAAGTCATAAACGGACGATTCAATATTTTTTTTTCTTCCGCCTTTCCATCCTTAGAGTCCCGTAATATCTGCAGTGGTACATAATATCTAAAAAGTAAGAAAACATCAACGTTTAGAGCACTAATGAATACAACATAAGTTTTAACTTATAACATATTAAATTACTTATGTGGTGTTATACTGAACAATGTATATCTAATTCAAAATTACCGTATTACCACGCAAGCCTTACGCACACGTACCTACACCATACACAAACCTATTATTACCATATATCCCCACAATTAACCGTTCGGGTTGGCAAACCTGAGATGGTCTATGGCGTCGATTTAGACATCTCCGTCTACACCGAGGTCGTTAGAGACGGTGTGTAGGGGAAAAAAAGGGGGGGGGGGATTTGGGAGCGCCCCGAGAAAACATTATAAAACCATGGCGCGCTAGACTGTTAGAAAATAACAGTAAAGAACGGATTTCTTTACAACGAAGAAAATAAAGTGAGTTTACGACTGAAAATTAAGAACTATAAATTTAATATATGACTTACGTATACTAGTGGAATGGTTTATGACGGGTCGTGTGCGAATCATATGTTGACTTAAAAACTTAACAGAGATGGTTATATTTTTCCTTAAGTATCAAAATAAGCTTCAATCAGAGCACAGTAAAATGTGTTATTGGCACGACAAAATGTTTCGCTGGGAAAGCAGGTAATAATGTAGTAAGTACTTAAGGAGTAGGAAATACGGAATTACTAGCATCAAGTTAAAAAAAAAAGCTAAGTTACTTAAAAGAACATTGCACGAAACATTAAAAAAAATCTTAGATTGGAATATTTATTTTGATTTATAATTTCCGAAATTTATTATTCTGAAAAATTTCCAAACAACATTTGGAAAAAAAAAAGCTTTTTTAAAGATACTTTATAATTAGCAAGTTTGCAACAACATAACACAAGTTATGTACTTAACCATATTTTGACGGCTCTTATCCGTAAAAATGGATTCAAGCAGGAGAAACTCTTGTTTTTCTAATTTGGTACACAACTTTCAACACACACTATCCAAATCGTGACCGTGCATAACACTGTGGTGTGTAGCGTGTACCCTTTGGGCTGTGAGTAATGACAAATTTGCATCATTTACTCCTCGTAATTTTTTTTCTCTCTCATTCGAGTGATACAGATGGTCCCCCTTTGACCCAATGAAACAGGACGAGTTTGTTGTAAACACCACAGACCTTCTTTCCTGATTCTCTGAAAGGATAACCTTGTTCTTATTTTGCGGCGGAGGGAAATCTTGTGATACTCCTAACACTTCTCCTCTCAATACGCGTCTCTTCACTAAAAAACAACCAATCCATCACTGATGACATGGGCTGAACCCAGAGTCACTAAGGTCAATGTTTTCGAAACAAAGCTATAACTTGAGGATATCAGCTGCCCGTTCCTTGAAGCGTAACCATAAATAAAACATCCAACCTATTTTTTTTTCTTCCATCTTACCAAAATAATATGAACGAAATAACTTCGTCATCATCAGAATCGAAGTCACATGAAACGGAATGAAAAAAAAAAAGTGAAATGGAGAAACTATGGAAACATTGTTGTCATAGAGAACCTTAATAATGGACAAAAAAGATGACTACGCAAAAACAGAAATTAAGTCATAATCAGTCGATGTCGAAAGTTAAATGCATTGAGTATTTCGTGGAAGGATTCAGAAAAAAATATCACAGCGCAGACGAACACAGCGAGTAGACTGCTCCTAGGAAAAAAAAATTGGTTGTCTTTAAAGTCGGTTTACGGACGATAGTTTAACGTGACAACGTCACGACAATGACAATGTCACAAAACATTGATGAAATGATTGCATACTTTTATGAATAAAATTGAATAATTTTTATTGAATTACCACTATTTTGTATGGATACAAAGAAGGAGTGAAATGAAATCTACAATTTAATAGATAAATTTACTTTTATTTGCACTCATTAATTCAAATATGTTTATTACTTTAACGAAGAGATTATTTTAACTATAACTTTTAACTTTTATACATGTTTGCTATTTAACTTCTTCCAATCTGTGTTATTCTGTTAAGGATAGAACGATGATAGGAAAAGTAGGAAACGAATGGGAGTGTTTCAAGTTTAATGTGCCTCGAAAAAGTCAAATCGATGGTTGTTCCAATCGAGTGGAAGAGAGATAGATGCGGCGCAAGCGTACAATGAGCGTAACGGGACACAGCTTAACGGGAGAATGTGCGTACCGGGACACAGCTTAACGGGACAATGTGCGTAACGGGACACTTATTCGTGCGTGCAGCCGGCGTTCAACGATTTATTAGACGTTGTCACGTCAAAAATACCGCGTTAGTCTGTGCTGTCGTCCTGAATATCTGCGCGTTGTGTGTTGTTCAGGTTATCCGTTTAGTATCATCGTTGGGATCATCTGTTTGTCATTGTGTTGTACAAGAACGTTTGCTTTTGTATTAATTTGCTGTTCTTGTTGAAACTGTCTCGTTTTAAACCCACTTGTGTTTGTCTATGCTATGATATTTTTCTGACAAATTTATTCCACGGAATTCTTAATCCTGTCTATGCATTAACTTCATACCGGCTGATTTTGGGATGTTTTCAGTGTGATTTCTATTCGTCTTTTTTTTTTGTCAATTATTGAGGTTGGAACTTTAGTATATTGCCATACATTCCTGTGTTAGTAATTGAAAGTAAAAATGTTTTTAATTTTCAAGTAACATTTTCTGCCAAGAGAAAATTATTTTTTTATGAATAATTTAATTTTATCAACTTGTCTAACAATAATTATTTCATTTAAAGTGGTAAAAAATTGTACACGTCCAATCTTCTGTAGTATTATTCAAAGACATGTAAAGTACGCACGTTCAAACGTGCATACCTGTTATCCTGAATTCGGCAGTATCGATTTAAGATATCTGTACCAAATAATAATTTAATAATTCTAAGTAGGTTAGCTGAAATAATTTTTAAAAATTGAATTTTTTTTTCTGCAATGTGACCGTATAGACTAATGAGAGAGACAGTTGTGTTCAACGAACATGTTTTTCGATCCAAAATATTCCTTAAAAAAAAAAAAACTCATGTGCTACGTGAGCATTGCATTGAAATAGAACCATTCCGCCGAAACTGTGCAAGGGCCTCCATTATTATTTTAATAACTCTCATAGTTTTGTAAGGTGTTGCTATGAGTATGACGTACCAACAAATGCGAGAAAACGACACGTAATTTTTTTTTAATCTTAAAATAAAAACGTTTATTGCTTGACTCATAACTTGCAGAAATTTTTTGCAATTATAGAGATGTAAATGTTGATTGGAATCTAGCTTCCAAGGTATTCCAAGTGTAATTTTCAGTTGTTTTTTTTTAATTTACTTTTAACAGCTTTAATACGTATTGTTATTAAAATATGTTATATATAAATAATAAAAAAGGAAACGGAACATAAAAGTATTTTTTTTTAAAAAAAGTGAGTAAATTTCCGCAGATTGATCAAGTTAATGCGTGAATTTGTACAGCATCCCTAGACGCTTACAGTGTTGAGCTTCAAGGTGGGTGTTACGTCCAGAGTTCCAGGTGCGAACGTGCCATTTACAAACAGCTCGAAGATTTAGTACTAAGTGTCTGATTCCTAATAGCATTTAAGAGCTATTGCATGTTTCTGTACAAGTTTTCGTTCCAAGGTTTCGTATATAACATGTTTTTTTTTGGACAGTGAAAAAAAAAAAAAGAAGCTAGAACGGGTGTTTTCACGGACATTTTTTAGGTATTCAAAATTCAACACATGACATTGTAAGTGGTACAAGGACTGCAGGGAGCCTTTATCTTTAATATCCCATCATGAAATAATAGGGTCACAGCTACAAGTCTCATGAAGGCGCTTCACCGCCCAGAAGACTGCACGCCTGGCGCTTAGAGGCGAAGAGGCGTGCGATGCGCGGCCCAGTGTCGCCCTTAAGACCCCCGCCCACCCGGGCACACATATCGCACCCTGAGTACAAGACTATCGTAACTCAAAAATCAGTGCAATACTATCACAACTCAGATGCCATAGTCTTGCACATATTCTTATAAAATGTTTTCTAGAGTGCAACACTACATTATTTGCCGTAAGTCCCGTAAAAGTAAATATAATATTGCGATAGTCTTGCAGTGCCTAGATAATGATGTTTTCCTGCTTATGGTAAAAATATCTCATAAACTAAATTTTTTGAGTTACTATAGTCTTGTACTCAGGGTGCGATATGATTTTAAACAGTTAGCCCGGTTTGTTTATACATTAAAATCAGTGGTGCTACCTCTTGGCAACAATTTTAATTAGGATTTACTTCACTATGTATCCAAAGAGAACACATTTTACACAATGTGTTTCTCTGAATATGTCCAAACCACAACATTCTTGAATTACACCACTCTATGTTTCTCAGCACCCCATATGTTGCGCGCAGAGCTTCAGGAAAAAACAACGCGATTTGAATAACTACTCAAGATATCCGAGCGGGGCCTGTTTACGGAAAGGATTTCAGAATATCCTGAGGGCCGATAAGCAGTTTGGTTTCTTTTTAAAGCATTTTTTTAGGAAGAGTGAAAATTACTAAAAGGCGTGTTTTCAGAGTAATTTTTTACTCATTAATAGAGACTGGAAAAATTCGCGCTTTCGATGACCTCTAGGATGGACTCCACAATCCCCTACACACTCAGGCAAATGCCACCAGCTCATTGGCTACTGACTCGTGACACCTGTCAACTGGGACGCTTGCGATACGATACTTTTTTGGTTGAAGGTTCTTCATTGGCTCAAAGGCCTTCAGAAACACTGTAAGCCAATCAGAGAAGCAATATAAAGGTATAGTGGTTTGGATTCTATCATATCGTGAAATGAATCCGCGAATTTTTCCGGTCTCTTCTCACTAATCAACAGGTACAGGTTCTTGAAAGCACTTTAAGACACTTGCATTACACCTTTATCTTCATTTCTCAGCTGTATAATTTTACGGTCACCGCTCAAATTTCACAGTTGTCTTGTGGCGACGAGAAGACTGCGCGCCAGTCCAGAGGCGACACCGCGCTAAAAGCACCAGCCAGCGTCGCGCTTATCATCCCACCTCGCTGACACACATACACCCTTGACTAGGCGGGTACCTAAAGCTAGGGCAGTAAAGCGGCAAGACGCCGAACTCTCCTTCCAGAAGACCCGGATTCGACTCCCAGGCGCGACCTATCCCGGACGTCGGCATGCAAACGCTGAGGCCCCCTATATACTGTGTGGCGTGGGAACCGACGAAAGATGTTCTTCCTTCAGTACTTCTGGTCTTGGGTTGCGTGCTTAACCGTTTCTAACGACCTCGCTATGTTGGCAGTGGCGGATCCAGAGGTTCACCTCGGAGGGGGGCACTCTAGGATTTCAGAATAGCCAGAGGAAAAAATGTCTTAAAATTACTAAATTTGTATTTAATCTACTCACGCTACACATAACATCCAACCACCAGATTTTATGTTTCTACAAGAAATTCATTAATTATGTTAAATATTTTATTGGTTTCAGAAACAATCATTTTTTGTCGGCAATATTAATGTAGCAGACAACTGTTTTTTCGGGGGGGGGGGGGGAGGAGGCACTTGCCCCTGGTGCCCCCCCCCCCCCCCCCCCCTTTTGGATCCGCCACTGTTATGTTGGTGAGGCGAGGCGATAAGTGCGACGCTCGCTGGTGCTCCTAGTGCGTTATCGCCTCTACAACGTATTTTTTTTTTGTAAATGAAACAAAAAAAATATTCATGTAAGATTACAGACATTTGTAAATTTGCACATTCACATGCCAAAAAAAAACTTGTAACGTTAGCTACAAAATAGTGTTTACAGAAATACTGGGGTTCGGATTCTTACACGTGCACTTATGCATCGTGTCGTCCCAGTGCCTCTCCGATAGTTCACTACTTCTTGGCAACTGGTTTACAAACGAATCTTTTCTAAAAGTACAGAAAACATTCTTCTGTATAAGCGCAAGGCCCTCCTGAACTGGCGCGCAGTCTGTTCGTCTGCATGGAGCAACTACTTATGACATTTGAGTGGTGAACACGGAGAAGTGTCTCATGCATGAAAATTATATATATGCTTTTAAATCACATACTTTAGTGAATGATATTGAATACTGGTCCACGTAATTAAAAACATTAAGGTATTGTGAACACAAGTGATATAAACTGTGTTTATAAACTTTTTCAATTGTATTTAAGTAATGTTATGTTACCGTATGTATAATTTATTTGCATTATAAATTATAATTTAATTTAATAATAAAAATTAATAAATTAGAATAAACATTCAGCATATTTATTTATATTATTAATTTTTATTTGCATGCAAAATAAAAAATAGTTTTAACGCGCGTACATGTAAGTACACTCACCCATTTATTTACCCTGCCAATTTTGACTCTCCTAAAAATACACTTACCCATTTTTTTCCCCTTGTCCATTTTGACTCTCCTAAAAATACACGTAAAAAAACTAAATGCGCAAGCAGAACTAACCATTCGCTCTCAAGCGTATTCTTAAATGCTCTTCGTAAAACAGACAAAACATTCCGATATCTTGCGCAGTTTTCAAATAGCTTGGAATTTTTATTCCTGGAACTCTGCACGCATCCCACGTAGGCGAGGATCTTTAAACTCAAAATAAAAGTCCACCGACTCTCGGCAAACATTTCAAGGGCGCCAAGGAAAGGGCCGACGGAGCCCTGCAGTAAAGTCCGGACAGTAGGGCCAGAGGTCGCAGCTGGTAAAGGCCTTGCCACGCTGTCAAATATTTGTCTCCAATGTATTTGACAACAGAGTTGGGGGAGAAGTATTGGACGGAGAATGGCTTCCAATTTTCCTCCATCAAATACATTTGAATACACAACCTCAAAAAATATGTTTTAAATCATGTCACACAACCGAAGTTTATTTTTGGTCTGAGCCATCTAAAACTTTTCAATTTATTTTTTTCTCAATTTTGAAATTAAATCACTTTACCATGGTGCTGGACAGAATTTTTAAAACTGGTTATTAACTATGCGCATTTTTAAAACTTTTGAACATGAATAAATTTAATTCACAATACTAATCTTTATATATTAAAATAAATTTTCAGAGAATTTTTACATTTTTAAAAAACATTATTACAGTTTAGCGCATAAAATGTTTTATCATACGCCATTCATTTTAACATTATTACAGTTATGTAAATTGTTTAACCTCTTTAATCCCCACGTACGCTCCCTCCTTATTTTAAAGAATCGTTGAGACAGAAACTGATTTCATTTTATTTTTTCGCTAGTCCGATTTTGATTGGCCGACCGCATCCAACATCCAACTATTGTAACCCGTCCCATATGCAAAATATCTGATGGACACTCAAGTCATCCAACTTGTCAAACAAACATGTCTGCGCTATAGTGACGGTTTTTCGACGTCATAAACCCTCCAACTTTATTTTTGACACAACGTATTGGAAGGTGTTCGAATAGAAAATTTGTCGGCGTGACGGGGCCCTAACTGACTGTTACGAACGTTAGCAAGGCCACGAGTGAGTGAGTTCAGTGGAGTCGGTAGTTTTCCCGCGGCGGAGTTTCCGAGCGATAGAGTCGCAGGCGCGGCCGAGTCCCGAGCGAAGTTGCGAGCGAGGAGTCGAGCGGATCCTCGGCGAAGGGGAAGTGCGTCGGCGGCGGAGTGTGGCAACGGAGTCCCGCGGCCAAGCGAGGTGTGTGGAACAAGTGACTGGGGAATAGACAGACCTTTCTTTAAGTGTAATTAATTATTTGCCATTTTAGAAGATTTTTGTAATTGACATAAGTAGTGGCAATAAATAAAACTGTGTAGTGTAATAAAATCTTTAATTGGGCTATCCTTTATGAACCCGCGGTAGATCGTAACATGACGAACCAAGCGCGCCAATAGCGTAGCCGGAAGCACGCCGGCTCTCGTTGCGAGGGGTTTCTGGGTTTGAGTCCCGAGTGAAGCAAGAGTGTCGACTTGTACCGTCTAAAACCGTCACAAGTATGTATGTAATACCAAAAACTGTCAAATCAATGGAGTATGTGTGTCCCTTTCCAGTTCGTTATTTTATTTTTAAGTTCTACACGGTTTAACTTGCAGATATTTGAGTGGATGAACTTCCACAGAATTAAATTATATATATATATAATGTCTAGAGACCTGTAAAATTCGCGGATTCATTCGGTGATAGACTAGAATTCAAACACATATACCTCTTAGATAATTTTGCTATTGGCTTACTGTTCATCTGGACGAATCTCAACCAGTTATAAACCCTCAACCAAAGAAGGATCGAATCACAGACAAACCAGCTGAGACGACTGACAAGTCGGCAGCCAATGAACTTGCGTTATTTGTTCGAGTGTACAGAGGTATGTGCAATCTATCCTGAAAGCTATCTAAACCGTGAATTAGCAGGTGTCTAATAATGTCATACGTTTTGTACAATTAACTGCAAATTTTGCATTTTTAGCGTTTTTGTGCAGTATTGATAAGGAGAATGAAATGGAATAAAAAATTGAATATTTTCAGGTTTCAAGTAAATTTTATGTAATATTGCATAATTCATTTAAGAAAATATAGGTAATAATTTTAGCTACCCTTTTAAAGTTCCAGAATGTTGGTGATTTGAAAAGGTTAAATAAAATAAAATAAATTTTTATAAACAAAATTTAAAACATGCAACGCAGTAGCCACCAACACTGCCTTTACACTTAAAAAAAAAGTTACCGTTTCTTATATTCCATTTCGTTCTGCTTTTCCATACTGCACAAAAATATGAAAACTTTAACTTTGCCAGGTAATTATGCTAAAAGATGCACTACTTTTTTTTTGAAGTTCAGCCACCAAAAATGTCTACAAGTGTAACCATGATAAACGTACAAAATAAATAATGACCTGGAACTGGACACATCCCTTAAAAAATGTATGTGAAATTAAAAAAAAAATCCTAAAATAGGGATTTTTCTGATGGTAAAGAAATGTACCAACAAGTCATACAAATTTAAAGTAATCCTAAGAATTTCTGACTGGTAAACTACGGGTTGAAGAATTTTTTTTTTTTTTCACGTGCATAAAATTTTCCCTTTTGGGTTCAGGACAGCAGTCCAGGAGTGTACGCAGAATTTCTTTTCTATGAGGAGGGGGAGGGGGGAGTGGGTGGGTGGAACCACTTCTCCCGCTGTTTGCTTTCAAATAATATACATTTTAAAATTTTGGGTGACACCCATATGTTCCATCCCCCATTCCTTGTACTAACTCGGACAGGGTGTTTTGTCAACTCTTCGTCCTCAAACCGCGGAAGGCAATGGGTCAACCTTCGCAGAACCACCTTGCCTAATATTTGTCTCCATGTCAATTGTATGTTTATCACTTTGGCTGTTCCCAACTACGCTGTTTTTTATATACATGGAACATAAATATTCATGAAAAATTACAAAATTTTTGTACATTTGTACATTTACATGAAAACAACACTCTATCACTACAATAATACTGGATTCGGATTCTTAACCGAGCATTTATGCTTTACGTTTGTCCCACCCAATACCTTAAAATAGTTAAAAGTTATTTGTAAACCGTTACCTGATAGATTTCCAGTATTAACTGAGCTTATAATAAGCATAATAAAACAAAATAAAGTTCAATTAACTTTTCCGTGGTTTAAAAATAATTATGCTTGAATGAAAACAATTAAAAAACACAAATATGTGCTCGAATTTTCTTAAGAAATACTCGGTATTATATCGAGAGAGAGAAAAAAAAACGTATTTCACATGCACAAAAATAACCCGTAGCCATGTGTTGTACAAAGTTACAATATATTGCTTGCGTTACAAACTTGTTCTTTGGCAACTGGGTTTCCGAAGGAATCGTCTGTACGGGGACGCACCACAACGCCGAAATACCACAATGCCGAACGTACAATAACGCCGAAAAATGTCATTGCACGACTGCCACAAAGGTTATGTTAGGTAAGGTAATGTTAGGTTATGTTAGGTTAGGTTAGGTTAGGTTAGGTTAGGTTAGGTTAGGTTAGGTTAGGTTAGGTTAGGCTAGGTTAGGCTAGCCTAGGTTAGGTTAGGTTGTGGTATTTCGGCGTTAAGATACATTTAAGAAACACACACATTTATTCAGTTGTTATTCATTTTGCTCCTGTGGCCCCCCCCCCCCCCCCCCCAGCAACATTTTTCGGTGTTACTGTATTTCGACGTTGTGGTACACAGCAGTTTTCTAGCTATCGGCGTTGCGGTCAATTTGGCATTCGGCGTTATTGTACGTTCGGCGTTGTAGTAACGACCCCGTCTGTGCAAGCACCGCCTACACACGCACGGATCCGACGGCTGGCAGAAGTGCGCGTAGTCCCATGGCTTCGTCGCGCGAACAATGCGCGCGGCGAGGTGACGTAACAAGTGCGATTTTTTGGGTTTAAACAACCGCCGGGGCTCGGAGCAAGAACCGCCCATCTTCCCCCATCGTCGTGTCCGCTGGAAATTTCCACACTCCCGTCTTCATCTCCTTTCCGCAACTCCCGAGTCTGTCGCGGGATTTTGCAGGCCACGAGAAACAACGGTGTCCACGGATTGATACACTTTCGATAAAACTACGCTAAATAGCAAGTACAACCAATTTTGCAATAAATTCGTTTTTTAACTCTTACTCTAATATTCACATAATCTCATGGTGACTTTAAAAAAAATTCAGACATAGGAAAAGGTTTCTTTCTTTTCACACACACACACACACACACACACACACACACACACACACACACACACACATATATATATATATATATATATTACACATTTACATATTCCAATCGCCTATTGCAATTTTAGGGTCAATAAAAAAACAGAAACAAAATTTACCATTAAAATTATATAAACATTAGTTAATAAGATACAATAACGACTCATTTATGTTAACAGTTGTCATCTTTGGAGAAAAAAAACTATTATTGAATAATATCTTTGGTTCATATTTTCTAATATACTTACTGAAAGATTAAAAAAATATATATATATTTGCTTTTAATTCGTGCACATTACAAAGGGACGAGAAAATATTATGTATGTTCAAAGGTTTAAGTAGTTTCACATTAGAGAATATTTTAGAAGAAAATAGCGCAACAATATTATTCCTTGATAAAATATGCTGTTTTATTTATAACTTAAGTATAAATAAAGTTGCCTATGTTTGGTTTTCTAACAGTTATTAAAATATTTCTTTTTATCAGTGGAATTGTTGTAAAAATGATTGTGGTCAGGCGCGAAACAAATATGAATGAGCAGACTAGATTGCAATATAGGTACCCAAGCCAGCGGTTTCTTCGTTGTGATTGGCTGTCCCGTCCAAGAGAAGCGATTGGCTCGTTTTTTGGCCTCAGGACGCTGCGCATTTCTGTGAATCTTGCGCCCGAAAGAAACTCGACCAATCTATAGAGACCGGAAAAATTCGCGAATTCATTTCGCGATAGGCTAAAATACAAATAGTTATAGTTCAGTGCTGCCTCTGCTATTGGCTCACAATTCACATGGATGACTCTGGGCCAATGAGAAACACCCAACCAAAGCTTTATCGAATCACAGGCTGCTACGCTACGACGTTTCACAAGACTGCAGCCAATGAGAGGGTGGCATTTGACCGAGTGTACGTAGAACTACGGAGTTCATTCTACAGGTCATTGAACCCGCGAATTTTTCCGGTCCCTACGGCAATCTACGAAAACACCAGGCGATTCCACGGTTGCTATTGGTGCATGCCCCCATACTCATAGCCGATTGCGTGTTGCCCGCATAGTCGCAAGCACACGACATTCTGCGCACACTGTCATCCGTTCCACACCCACCACTCCTTCCGTGGTTGTTAGTGTGTCACGTTACGTTCCGCTGAGCACACACAGCTCAGTGCTTTGTCGCTGGGGTGTGGTGTGACAGTACCTACACTAAACTGCACTCTAAAAAAGGAGGGGGGGGGGGACAAACAATAAAACAAGCTTCAGTCGTCGTAAAAGACAGGCAGTTGTAATTCAACCTCAGCGTAAAGCAATATTACCGGTTGTGACAGGTTATTTATGTATTGTCTTTACTCTTAAGTGCAATTGTCCGACTGCAATTAATTTGTAGAAAAAAATAAGTTAATTTGTATTTTCGTAAATCACCTATAAATCTGTGACAAAAATTATTCCGAATTATATTTGAATGACCCTCGTATTCGGTTGAGAAAATATAATTGAACTGTAACGATAAAAAAAAATCCTCCCCATTTTTCTTCCATCTTACCAACATAATATGAATGAATTAACATCGACATAGTCAACATCGAAGTTACTTGAAACTGAATGAAAATCTTGCGATTCTCGGCCACACACTGTATTTTTTTTTGTAAATATACATTTAAAATTACAGAACTTTGTACATGTACGATAAAGCAACGGTTTCACTACAAAATAGTAGTCACAGTAATACTGGCTTCGGATTATTTATTACCTGGGCATTTATGCTTTGTGTTGTCACAGTACCTCCAATAGGTAAAAGTTATTCGTAAAATTTTATGTGAATAGCTTTCATTATTAACAGCGCACACAATAGAACATAATTAATTTCCATCCTACTGAATAATCTTTTTTTCTTCTTTCCCATGGTTTGAAAATATCATGCTTGATTGAAACATAAATTAAAAAATTAAATCATGCGCCAATTTTCATAATAAATACTCAAGTATCATCTGGAAAAAAACGTATTTCATACATGCAAAAATTACCACAACCATGTGTTGAACAAAGTTACAATATCTTTCTTTCAGTATTACAAACTTTTTTATTGGCAACTGGTTTCCAACTTTTTGTACAAGTACAGAATTTTTTTTTCTGTGTACCTGAGTTATTGGTATATAGCCACTATCAGTGATTGAAACAAATAAATTTTGTTCATTAAGTTGTGTCGGTTATTAAAGTTGAAACGATGGGTGAATATTATTAATATGTGTCGTAAATCTTGTTTTAAATCTGGCAGTTCTCACAAGTACCAATGGTCTACGTATTTACTTTTGTTCCTTCAACAGTGTTAGTAAAATATTCATGTGATTATCAGTGTTCGAAAACAAATATAATGGGCTGCACTAGCAAGATACCAACTACTGACGAGTGAAAATTTCGAGAACTGTCAAAATTCGAGAAAAGTTACGTGAGATAAGATTTTATTCGGTTTGATCTCACTGGCATTCAAATGTTACAAAACCAAACAACCAGGATCGCTAAAAGAAAACTTATAGAGATATAGTTTGGTTCTCATTATTTTTACCTATCATATACAATTCTTTTCTCATTCATGTAAAAAATTCGTTACATACTCTAAGGTAGCTTATTCCGTTCCATTTTATTTTTCTTGCCCGAATCAGTCCAACTAATTTGATGAAATCCATACCTAACTAGAGACCGGAAAAATTCGCGGATTCCTTTCGAGACAAGGCTGTAATCCAAACTCGTTTATCTTAATGCTGCGTCAGTGATTGGACCGCAATTTACCTGAAGGACTCTGAGCCAATGGCAAACACTCAACAAAAGAAGTATCGAATCATAAGAATCGCAGTAAACAGGTGTCCCGAGTCGGTAGCCAATGACAAGGTGATAGTTTGCCCGAGTACATAGAGAATCGTGGAGTCTATCCGAGTGGTCATTGAAACCGCGAATTTTTCCAGTCCCTATCTCTAACTGAACCATAATTTACAGCGCCTTCAATATTTGGCTGCTTCTGGGGGAATATTACACGCCGTCCATGGAAGCCCTACGTCATGACCCACTTGGTAACAGAGGGGGAAGGGGGGGGGGGTTACGTTGAGACACTGCGTACGTCCACCGACCTTGAAACCTAAGCAAAGCCACAGTCGGTATCTGTACGGCGCCACAGCCATTAGAACTTTGTCGATTCCAGACCAATGTTTACCATCCTTGTGCAATTTTGATAGTTGCATGCTGAGTGGCCAGCACGCTTGCGAAAGCAATGCATATTTGTCATTGCCTCCCGCCATCTAGCGTGTCGCAACAACAGCGAAAATTATGAAAAATGGATTCAATATAATAAGAAAAAAATTTTTTTATGATCCCAAAATAAAAAACTGGCTACTCTCAAAATTTTTTTCTTAGCTGCGAGTATATACGCCACAACCAGTTGTTATCCCTACACTTGTTAATTTTTTTTTTCAAAATGGACACAATTATTCATGTAAAATTACAGATATTTGTATATTTTTATTTTTACATGAAAGCATATGTATTACCACAAAATAGTGTTTGCAGGAATAATCGGTTCGGTTTTTTTTTCTACCTGGGAATTCATGCTTTGTATTGCTCCACTATCTGCAAGTGTAAAAGTTATCTGTAAACCGTTCCCCGAAATACTTTCCAGTATTAACTGCATACATTAATAATCATAATAAAGTCAAAACTGTTGAATATTCGATTATCTTTTCCATGGTTTTATAATAAATATAGCTATATGCATGATTAAAACATCAATAAAAATATAAATTTTTTCGCTATTTTCGTAATAAATACGAAGTACTATCTCGAACAAACGTATTTTATATAAGCAGAAATAACCGTAGCTATGAGCTGTGCAAAGTTACAAAGTTCTTGGGAAATGCTTTCCAAAGAAATCTTTTGTAGAAGTACAGAAAATGTTTTCCTTTTTTCTTTGTGTGCGTTGCTAAGTACGAATGATCCTAAACTATTACATTCTGACAAGTCCGGAAGTTGTTCAGTTTTTTTAAAGCTAACCAGTCTTTCGAGTCACTTTAAGAATGAGTGAACTGGGGCATAAAACACCTTGTTAACCATCACTACCATCAGCAACGAGGAGGGAAGACATTGGAACGTCGACTGAACGAACTACAGCAGACGTAATTTGTTTCTGAAAGTTTTTTGAAATAATTTACTTTGTATACATTTGTGTACGCACGGGCAAACCTGTATCTAGTTAAAAAAAAAAAAAACTCTTTCAAGAATACAGTAGTTTGTTTTTAAAAAAAAATATGCATGAAAAATAAAGCTCTGTAATCAATTATTAGTTTTGAAAAAAAAAAGTTATCTCTTATTTGTTTTTAAATAAAAATTTAAAAATAGACCTTAAATGTCATTAGTTTTAACGCAACTTTTTACAAACAGCTCAAGATTTCTTTAAGGTATATGATTATGAATCGCAGTTAACCGCCAATGAATGTTTCTATACAAGTTTCGTTCCATGGTTTCGTCTATAACGTGAATCAGTGAAACATTGGTAGTCTGTAAAGTCGGTTTACGGACGATAGTTTAACGAGACGTCATAACAAAACATTAATGAAATGATTGTATACTTTTATGAATAAAATTGAATAATTGTTATTGAATTATCACTATTTTGTATGGATACAAAGAAGGAGTGAAATGAAATCTACAATTTAATTGATAAATTTACTTTTATTTGCACTCATTAATTCAAATATGTTTATTACTTTAACGAAGAGATTATTTCAACTATAACATTTATACATGTTTGCTATTTAACTTCTTCCAATCTGTGTTATTTTGTTAAGGATAGGACGATGATAGGTAAAGTAGAAAACGAATGGGAGTGTTTCAAGTTTAATGTGCCTCGAAAAAGTCAAATCGATGGTTGTTCCAATCGAGTGGAAGAGAGATAGATGCGGCGCAAGCGTAGAATGAGCGTAACGGGACAAAGCGTAACGGGACAAAGCGTAACGGGACAATGTGCGTAACGGGACAATGAGTCATCCTTTTGCGTGCGTGCAGCCGGCGTTCATCGATTTATGAAGAGAAAAAAAGGCTAAAACGGGTGTTTTCAATGACATTTTTATGTAAGAAAATTTTCTGCACACAGTGGTATAGGGGATCTTTAATATTCCATCATAAAACTATAGCGTCACCGCTACAAGTCTCGTAGAGGCGACGAGACGTGCGATACGCGGGCTAGTGTCGCCCTTAGCGCCCTCGTGGATTTGGAGCTCGTGCGCCTAGTCAGGCGGTCCCCTTAAGAAGTGATCTCTACCGGAACTTTAGAACTAAACAGTATTTTATTAAATCTACTAATGGTCTCCTGAGACAAGGTTCGATTTTCTCGAATTTGACAGTTTGGCTGAGTTGTGATCATGGTCTCCTGAGAGATCATGGTCTCCTGAGACAAGATTCGATTTCCCGAATTTAACAGTCTGCATGAAACAATTTTTTATAAGTCTATTGCTGCAAGGGTTGAATAACAGAGGGCAGAGTTTAAAAAACAAAAAAAAAAACATTCATAACTATATTAGTAGGCACACTATCAAAACCGTTGTTCAAATTGCATGTAAATCTTATAATTTTTAACTTTTTTTTTTTTGTGAAACAATGAAAAGACTACCCATTGTTGCAGGGGGTTGAATAAACAGGAGTAGAATTTAAAAATAAACAAAATTTCTTTATCATATACACTATTAAATCCGTTCTGATTAACTGTAAAACCTTAAATTATTATCTACAACTTTGGTCGAAAATAAATGTTTATACGACGATTACTGCATGGGTTGAATGACAAAAAAAAATCAACTCTTTTAGTAGACACACTATCAAATTAGTTTAGATTGTTTGTTAACCTTATAAATATTATCTGTAACAATTTTTTATACAACCAACCATTGCTGCAAAGCGTTGGGGTTAAAATACAAATATAAATAATAACTTCCTTAGTATATATAACATTAAATCCGTTCACAGTGTTTGTGAATCTTGTAAATTTTATCCAAAACTTTTGTCTGAAACAATATTTGATAATACAAGCCACGACTGCTAGGGGTTGAAATAAGAAAATAAATTTAACTTCCATACCATGTTTTATTAAAATCCATTCTTATTTTTTGCTACCCCTTTTAAATATTATCTACAACGTTGGTCTGAAGTTAATTTTTATGTAACAAACCATTACTGCAAGGGGTGTAAATAAGGACTTAAAGACAAAAAAAAGTCATTACTATACAATCTGTTATAATATAGTGTAAATATCTTAAACCTTATTTAAAACATTTGGCTTAAACAATTTTCGATGAAACGAACTATTACAGTAAAAGAGCTGATTAAAATATAAAATAAAAATTAAAAACTTTCTTAGTGAAAAATTTGTTCGAATGTATTTAATGCCATCTTAATATTATCTTAAACCTTGCTCTAAAGAAGATTTTTATACGACCACTTATTAGTGAGAGGGATGAAAAATAGTGTTTGAAGGTAAAAAATTGTGTATATCTACCTTATAAGCCATAATATGCAATTCGTATTGGTATTAAGCTATTCAATGATGGATGCATTCAAAATACGGAATGTGAGAAAAAGTTTAATCGATCATTTTGGTATATTGGTGAACATACAGGATTTAATAAGTTTTTAAAATGTTCAAGGAGTTTATAGAAGTTTCCAAAACATTTCCAGAAGAAATAGGTAGTTCGAAATCTACCATGCCTGTAGGCTGTGCCGAAAGGGATTTTTTTAATATTTATTGTCTGTTATTGAGGTTTCTTATTAAATATAGTGTAATCAGCAATGGCGTGTCTGCATAACCTCATTTAGAATTTAAATTCTTATTATGTACACCTTCGGTAATAGTAATACGTTGTAGTATATTATAACTTTCATTATTTGTTGATTTTTCTAGGACAATAAATTAATGTCTTTGATAGTCTTTGGATTACATCTGTATACTATATAAATGACTACTAAACATAAATTATTATTTTACAGGAAAAAACTATTCGTAGTATTAAACTATTAAATATGAAAAAATATAAACAATTAGATGGGAAAAAAAATTGTTGAAACCAAGATGACGGTCTTATTTTAAATATATAGTTAGAAGTAATAATCGAATATTATAAAATGGTGCTCTTGATGAAATACACCGACAAAATATATTTCCAAATGTTATTTTTAATATATATTTTTAATAAAGCATTTTTTATAAAGCTGTGTCTAAAGTTTACGTGCTATATGGGTGATCTGACAACAGAGCACAACAAACAAAAGTACAGCGCTAATGGAAGACATGGCTGGGAAAGAGAGATAGAGTAAATGCCAATTTAAATGCACACTGCAATCATTGACACGCTATAGGGGATGTTACACACAAGCACGCAGCTAGTTATCAACTTTCACTCTGGTTCCAAAGGCAACTTCGAAACGACAGGCTGCCGAATGGTTTACGATCGAGATTACTGTTTCATATTATCGCGAGGAAAAGATATGGGGAAACTCTAGATGGATTATCACTGCGTAGTTCTTACGCATCAAGTGTTGTTCACGAGAATCACGTAGACGAGCTGATAAATATTTCGTATCCATTTCTTCTAGGAAGTACTGGAGATCAGTAATGATCCCGAAAAGAAAATACCTTATCAGTATGACCTTGCGGGTCATTTTAAAACTTTTGGTAGCTTGTTTATCTTTAAGCTCAAAAAATCGTTTCATGTCTTAAAATAAAAAATAAATTTTTTTTTTTTACCACTTTAATTGCAAATTGTTTACTAGTGGAAGGGGTGTTAAAAGTGGTCGACAGTGGGGATAGGTCAAAACTATGCCGTAGCATAAAGTTTTTCGTTTCTTCACCTCTTATTTCGCATTGTGTTAATAATAAGCAGCCAAGCTTTATTATGTTCTGTAACCAAATTAAGCAAACGTAAGGTGTGTTAGGAATATTAAAAATAATAATAATAAATCCTCCCAATGTTAATGGCTGTATTTTGACCATGTAAAATTGTAATTCCTAGCTCATAATATATTTTTATTTTTTCGTTTCTTTCAGTACATAACATGATCAGCCACAACACCCAAGCATATATCTATTCTTAACTTTAGGCACTTTTATACAATTTTTTTTAAATTTAAGAATATCCGTAACGATAATCCTATATAGTTACAATATTCTCCCTTGGTTGCAAAACATTTATATGTTTAAGTATAATAAAAATAAAAACTTACAATCCGCTTGTAGTAATTGTCCTTGACTCATTTTTTTTTAAAAATTCAGTCACTTAAGTCTTATTTGAAAGAAGACAAAATTAATTTTTTTCGATTTTTTTTTGAGCTGGTGCAGCAACCATCTTTGTATTATTTTTCTCAGAATGAATCGTGTTAAATGAAAACAGGAAACACAACTTCACAGATCTAAATTTTTTGAGTAACTGCGCGGTTGCGGGAGGGGATATGGTCGACAGTACAGTATTATTAACGTCAGTTAATATAGGGAGATAAGTCCTCGCCATCTTAAAATTTCAAATATTTTGATACCAATTGCAATAAAGCTTTCGTTCTAAAAAAAAATTTCCGGGTCGTCATGGCACAGGACACTTATCTTTGGTTGCTTGTTGAAGTCAACTATTGTGAACTGATAGTTGTAGTGAAAATAATAAGTTACTTCCTCGCGACGCTTAGACTAGCCTGTTAGTAAATATATGTGGTTGCAACAAAGGTACAGAAAGTCTGGGAGAACTGATTTTTGTCTTGATGTGCCAAAAAAAAAAAAAAAAAGAATTGTGGAAAAAAGATGGAATAATCCTATATGGCAGGACCTAGTCCCTTTTGAAAGATCGCACAGTGGCTGAAGCTAAAATAACCCCAATATAAATATTTACTGTTTATAACTTTAACTAATGAATCCATCTCTCCCTCTCAAAATTAAGTAATATGATAAAATACATAGAAAAAAATGTATGCGGTTAAATTGACCTGTTTTCAAATATTCAACCAAAGTAATTTGTTATACGAAAGTATTTTAAAATGTACTAAAATTAACGTTATGAGAATGTCGTCAAGGCTAAAATCACATCTTAAGTCATATACACATGTACATGTAGGCAGCGAAGTGATCATGAAAAGTAGGTATTCCAAAAATATATATATTTTTTTTCAGCCTGTGTTCGAAATCAGCTCGGTTTTTAGTTTACCTCGCCGCCTGGTCTAGTTCATTCCAGAACTTGCTGCTCGTGGTTGCAAAAGATGCTGACAAAACATTCGGATGAATGTGGGGATAGCTCAAGGGGATAGCTAGCGTGGAGTTGCATGTGGATCTCAAGTAACTATATAGGTAACTAGGTGGTAACTATGTAGGTAATTAATAGAGGTTAACATATAATAAGTTGATTATATGAATATATAGTGCAGTAAAAAGAAAATATTTTCCCTTAGCAAAACTTACCTGCAACCAGTTTACTTCAAATTCAGAAGTTCCCACTGCATTGGCTTGAAAAAAAAAATACGTTATTAAACTGTCAACTGATAAAAAAATATATATTTGTAATTTCACTCAATGACACTAGGTTTTATTTTTCACAACTCGCATGTGTTGATAGCATAGCGATGTCCGGTGTTTGTTTCCGATGTGTTATGGCGCTACTGACCATATGGTCACAAGCACGCCATATTGCTGGGTGCGTGAAAAATGTTTCCTTATCTTGCACGTGAACGGTTTACAAACGTTACCTATGGTTGTCGTCGTGCGGCTCTGCGCTCAGTTCACAGCTGACCACACCAGAAGTACACCCCGCGGCAACGTATAACTTCAATGAGGTCGTTAGAACGGCGTACCTCAACCGTTACCACCCATATAAAAACTTTTTTCTGGCCTTTCACAGGTCTTACTTGCAGACATTTGCAGTGCGATGACATGCTTAAACTTCCTGTTTCGTCACTTCCGCTCACCGATGGCCATACAGGCCCGTCTACAATTACAATGCTCCAAATTGTGTCCGACCAACGGGAAGCCATCTTTTCACAGACGAGAGAGCCAAACGTCCGATCGTGCATCTGCGGTTTTTTTTTTGGTTCGCTACATTATAAATACTAAATACTTTAAAACATTGTGGACGATTGATTTGGTTAGGATAGCTACATTACAGATACTGTGAAATCATGTAAACGGTTTCCCCCAAATAAATACACCTGTTGTGGTACGGGGAAAAAAAAAGCTAGCATGAACTTCGGGGAACTTCGGGTGTGGCTCTCTCGTCTGTGAAATAAGGTTCCCCGACCAACCCTGATCGAGAGAGAGAGAGAGAGAGAGAGAGAGAGAGAGAGAAGACAGCGGTCTGATTCAGGGATGCCACCTAGGAGGTGTTGTTGTAAGTGTGGCAGTAGCATGTAGTTAATGGCCACGAAGATACGTTAAATGTTGCAACTAAAACGTTTGTGCAGCTTAAAGCAGAGACATTTTCCCTTTAGTTCTCATGGTGCATAATGTGCTGTTTTTCATCCAGTCATGTTTCTTTATTTTTTTTTATGGAGGAAAGTACTTGTGCCCTTATTTGTACACTTATGTAAATAAATTTTCCATTTCTGTTTAAAAAAAATTCAGGCCAATGGAGTGGGTACTTCTGAAGTTGAAATAAACTGGTTGCCAGTAAGTTTTGCTGAGGGAAAATAATATTTTTTTTACTGCACATATATTCACACAATCAACTTATTGTCTGTTATCCTCTATTAAAAGCAATATTTTATTTAATGTGCTAATTTGTGTGCAATGATAAAGGAATTATCCAGCTACCAAAATAAAAACGTTGCTAAGGTTACATTTCAAAAAGTAAACTCTTTCCTGGTAGGCTATATACCTTAACTGTATTTGAGTCTAGCGTTTAAAATCTACGACTAGGGCCAGCAGCATGTATTTATTATGCGCCTGTAATCCAGTCGTGCTTCGTCAACAGGGATCACTTTACGAGAATTAAAACCAAATACGCAGATTTATTCGTTTGGCACAATGCCGGTTCAGGCACGTTCCCAATTCCTAGGACATAATCCATGTCATACCATCAAACAATATGGTTGCAGATTATGTTTACATGATTAATTGCTTTTCATCGAAGTAAAATATTAACCTATGGAATTGATTTAATTTTAAATTTTAACTGATATTATCTTCGCCGACACAAAATTAACTACCTACTCCTAAACATAACAAGTAGCTACATATTAAAATTTAGAATAATAAAAGTGAAATATAATACTAAAATTAATATTATTATTGTCATAAATGACTGACTTCGAAGCAAGCTTCCGCATTCAAAAACATTGAATCACATCCCAGCTGTCAAAATAACGGTTTCACTAAACTGCAATTCTTATAAAGCCATATAAAGAAGGCCCCTGTTAAAAGTAGGTATACTTAATTAATAAATGTCAAGTACATTGTTACCTGCGGCTGATTACATTTTACGAAATATGTCTACCATAAATATTTGAATTGTAAGCTTACATTTGTTTTTTTGGAATTTTTAGTTGTGATGCAATGGTTGTTAAGAGATATTTTGTTGAATATTAATACGGGCCAGTATTTAGGTACAGTGACTAGTTTTTGGTCTTAATGTTTTATTACAATTTGGACGGTCTGTAGATGTTATCTATTAAGTAACGTACTTCGATCTCATATAAATATGTATGTATAAATGCTAAGCTACAATCGCAACAACACAAAACATGCAAGAAAGTTGAATGCACACAGACAACAGCTGCTACAGGTAGGAAAAACAGCACGCGCACGGCACACATGAAGTTGTCGAACTTATGTACTTTTCTGTGTGATGTGCGCCTATATATGTTCGCGTCCAATCAGCATACATTCCAGATTACCGGTTTAGTTATCTTTGGGTTCTAATGTCAGTCGTCGTTTTTTTTTCTCCAGAGTTGTGGGTTTTTTCTCTCCTGTATTTGCTGTTTTTGTTAAAACTGTTCTTATCGTTGTTAACCCACTGTGTTCATCTGTGCTGCGATATTGTTTTGGCTAATTTCTTCCACGGAATTCTCTGTACTGTCTTTCATTTAACATTAGCTAATTTTGGATTGTTTTCTGTGTGTGTGAATTCCGCTTTATTTAAGTCGTTCTTCAGTTTTCCTCCATTATAGCAATGGTGTAGGTCCAAAATAATTATTTAAATCTATCTTCCCCATTGAAAGAAAAATTCAAATAAAGCGTACACTGTGTCAGCTGCACTGAGTAGCAAACGATTGTTTTATATGTGCGTTTCAAAGATCAAAAATAAAAGTAATTTGAGGTTTTTTTTTGCGAGTAAATACTTTTAAGTTAATCATTCATACACTGTAAAATTGATCTACTTTTACCAGGATAGTCCTTGGAATTTAATTTGCCAACGGTATCACGAGTATAAATGCAGGACAGAGCTATGTACCATTTGCAGTGTTACAAAGTTTTGCCTTGCAATTTTAACATGATATCGTTGGCAACTGAGTTTCCAACGATTTTCCTTGTAATAAGTACAAAAAACCATTTTATAGTGTAGTTGTTAAAACAAAACATCGAAATATAATGCTTAGATTTAGGTTACCAACTGATTAGAATAATAATAACAAATAGTAAACTTTTTATATTGAAAATTTTGACAGAAATGAAAGAGGGAGAGTAAAAAAAAAACCAGTTCGAATGTTTGGAGCTACTGTTTAGTGTGCGAATATAGCTTCAAATTATGTGTTGTGCAATAATGATGCTACTCACGTGCTGTTTGCGTGCTACCGCGAATGTAGCTTATGCTTACGCAAACAAAATTACCCGATAATTAAGCTTAAAAATAATAATATAATTTTTCGGTAGTTGTCAACTAATACGTCCAAACAAAAAAGTAAGAGAGATTCTCTTGGCTTTCATTCTTACAAAATTCCTTGGTACCATTAGAAATGTCATTTTCAGTTGTATTTATTATCAAGTTTAAACAATTGGCTCTTGTAATATCGTAGATCTCAAATAAGTTTTGATTAATTTCCAATCAAGAAAAACTTGCTTCACAAAAAAAATAATTTTTTTTTTAAATCATAAATCTATTGCCGACTGCGGTACTTATAAATACTACAACTTATATAATCCATAAAATATCTATATCTAATACACTAATGTAATAGTTAAACAAAAAAACTCCAAACATTTAAAGTCACAAAATGGTACTTACGGTTTCGACATTTTGTCACTGTAGGCTACGCAGTTGATTCACAGCAAATGGCTACGGCAAATTTACGGTGCATTTGACTGTATTCACAATGTTTTAGAATTTGATAGATCTAAGATTTAAAAATAAATATATATTTAAAATTTCATTAAAGTCTCCAGATTTTTTATCACCGGTAATTACGTTTTATGACACAAACTCAAAATGAAATCTCTTCAATTACCTAAGCAAAGCCTTCTTTTTTTCCTACCCTCAAAATCTATAACTGAAAAATCGCCTGAACTTGATATTTTCGCTGCTCACTTGTTTTCGGGTCTTCGTCGCGCCACGGTGTGCGTTACTCTCGGCGAACTTGAGGCGTAACTGCAGCCAGGTGCGTCGCCAGTGCAGGCCGGACGTGGTGACGTTCAAAAGGGGGAGAAAAAAAAAACAACAGACCAGTCCATTAGTTTTTCGAAAAAGGGGTGTGAGTGTTTTTTGCTTCTCTCGCATGTCGCGTCGTCGAGTCATGGATTACATACATGAATGCAGACCGCGCGTGGAAGCTGCGCAGTAAAAATAAAATAGTAATTTATGACTTGATGTAAGCTTTTGAACATACGCCATTGCTTAATTTTGTTTTGTCTTTTTTTTTTTGTAGTTTTCTTCTACAGACATACATGTGCTTAGCAATGGCGTATGTCCAAAAGCTTACATCAAGTCATGCTCTCCCATTGCACAAATATTTAAAAAAAAAAAGTAATTTATGCTGGAATCACGAAGATGGCGGCGATGCGACAGCACGATTTTGCGGTATTGTGAACTCTAACGTACCGCTTTTACCCGTGCGACAAACAAAAAAATAAACATATACAAAATGTTTCTTGCAATTACATACGCACCAAACATAAAGACCGTTATTAATGCTTGCAGGCTTTCCGACGTGTAGAAACATATATAAGGCAACGACTTCTCTTGAAGACGGCCACCAATCACAAGGAAGTCGAAAATCAGGTCCAAAACCGGGAGTTTAGGATTATTTTCAAAAATTTAGCTTCAATCGTGAGCCGTCTCATTATATATATTTTTTTAACGTGTCTGCTATTCAAATTATTCAACAGCCGATGTAGCTGCTCGGGCAGCAAATTCTAGCGGCAGGTGTGGATACTATGTGTGATTCAAGAAATGTAGTTTGGAAAAAAAAATCGTGTATTAATCACGCTCGACACTATTTTAAAGAATTCTACGTTAAATTTCGTGTCCGAGTTTCATTCGCAACATGAGAACACATGAATTTGCTCGGCTCCGAGGTTAGATGTTAACACATCACTGGCAATGTAATGAGAAGACTCGGCTCACGTTTCGCTTTTGGAGATACCTGGTTTTCATTCCAAGCCGACGATATCTGTCGAATATCGCATGCATGACGCACCAGTTAACCAGCGATGGGTAATTACTACAGATCATATATCCAAGTTCATCCCTTGATCCTGATGACATGAACGTGTTTACATTGATCCTGTGGTACAAGATGCTTGCTGTTTTAATTAAGCACTTCGAAAGATCCCCTTCAAAACAAAAACTCGGATACCACAATACAAACAATTCATGTCTGGTCTTGCGGAAATGTTTTCTCTCGCATTCAACTTACGATCATGGTTCATATTTTTATAAGTTATATTGTTATTTTATTTACAAGAATTTGTTATTTCCAATATCTTTTGACGTACTAAGTTGAAAATAGCAAGCATCTTGTACCACAGGATCATGGCACACACGATCATGCCATCAGGATCAAGGGATACTTGGATGATGTTACTAAATTTCATAGCAAACTTTATTTGCAAGTTTAAATTATAAATCAACATGATTCTCTACGTTTACAATTTTGTTTACATATTTTCGAAGTTATTATACTTCCTAAAAGTAAAACCAAAATGTTCGTTTGAAATATTTTTTTTATATGAAACCATCCGTTAGCTGAAAGGTAAAAATAAAACAAATGGGTTGAAGGATGAAAATTAGTAACTTCCTTCGTGGACATTCTATCAGATGAGTTCAAAGTTATTTATAATATCTTGATAGGTTGGGGTTCGAGAGTTAGTAAGCTTGGTTTGAGAGAAACAGACAGGTTTGTGTAGTTCTGACTGTAGCAAGGCTGCTTATAATGTTTGATATTTCGTGACAAATACATTAAAATAATATTTGCTGATTTTTATTTTTATAAAAGCGTGTGCTCGCCGGTACATTTCGCAAACGAAACTCACGTATCATCGTTTACATTCACGGATATGCACAGTGGTCTCAACGTATCTAAAGCCAACGAAGGCGCCACGCGCAAAGTCCAGATTGGTCCATACAATCATTGGTCAGTGAGTCATACACTCCCGCTTCCAACGCTAATTTGCACTGGGCAAGTGTATTAGCTATTCGATGGCGAAAACAAATACTTGACCGCATGTAAACGAGTTGACTGTCGTCAGCACAAAACCAATGACTCACAAGAGGTTTTGGTAGGTGATATATTTATTCCCGAGTTAAATAAAAAAAAACTGCATGAAACAAATACTGATATTAAAATTTAGAGACAGTTCATTAATGGGTAATATCGGACCAATATGGTAGGAATGGGCATGTTTTTAGAAGAAAAAAATCACTATAATCCAGTTGGATAGAAAAAAAATTACATCCTTTCGAAGTTATTATACTTCCTAAGAGTGGAACCAAAAATATTTGTTTGAAATATATTTTTTTAATGAAACCAACGATTAGCTGAAAGCTTAAAACAAGTGCCGAAGGATTAAAAAAATAGTAACACCCTTATTATGCATTCTATCAAATAGGTTCAAAGTTATTTTTAATAGCTTGATAGGTTGGGATTCCAGAGTTAGTCAGCTTGAACTTGAGGATTTTCGCGCGAGAAAAGACTGGTTTGTGTATTTCTGGATGTAGCAGGCCTGCCTATCATCAGCTTATTTGAAACTGGAATGTTGGGATTTGAGATGAATACTGTGTCGCAGACAGGAAGAGTTTTCATGTGTGTTTCTGGATTTGCCAACAGTATTAATTCCATTACTTATTGCATTCAAGCTTCCTTTTCCAAAGAAATTATCTGGTTAATATATTTACTAAGTGCTACCCAATACTTCTTACTTGCGAAAGGATAATAACACATACAACAGTTTAATGTAGACTATCGTCTAAATAAAATTTATTTTACGAACTGTTATATGGTAATTAATTTCAACAGACGTAGACTCAACACAGAAGCAGAAATATAAGTAACGAACACATGCAACTTCACATTGCAATTTTTTTTGACACTTGCACAAGGAAAATCTTCGTAAACTCAGTGGCCAACGATATCACTTGTAAAACTGCAAGCCAGAGCTTTGTGAGATTTCAGATGGTACAAAGCTCTGCCTTACAATTTTACAAGTTAAATCGATGGCAACTGAGTTTCCAAGAATTATTCTTGTCAAAATATATCAAATAATTTTTACAGTGCACAAACATCTACGATTCAGGTTTATTATATAAAGCTAATTTTCCATTTTCGACATAAGAGATAAGCTTTGTTTGGTGAACATATTTTGAAGATGTAATATTACATATTACAATAAAGGTTTACTGTGATAAATAAAAAACTTTAAAGCTTTAATGATACTGGTGTAAGTACGTAATTATTTTTTTTTATGCAATCTGCGTTTAAAGTATTCTAATAGTAAGTTTCCATTATTCTGTAGTGAAATGAACATTGTTGGTTTGTTGGAACCATTTCGAGTCCCTACGACGCTCAAACAACTCAGATAACATTGAAGTTCAAAATGGGACATAATATGTCGGCGCAGAATAATTCACTAAAAATAATCTGGGAACTGTCGATAAAGTAATACAGTATGTCCATAAAATAATATCCCAGTTTCAATGGTATATTATAACAGTTTAATTTTAGACTATTTGCAACAAATCATACATCAAATTTAAGGAAAAAATAACCTAGCTTTTCCTTACAAAATGTTAGATATGTGCACCTTTTAGTTATACGGCACACTTCCAACCTAGAGTCCAATTCTTCCCACATTTTGGTCAACACGTCCGGAGTAATGGAAGCAATAGCCTCTTAAAATTCCGTGTCTCGATTCTGGCCAATAATTAGGCAGCGGCGGATATTTTATACAGTCCCAAAGAGGAAAACAAATCGCATGTCGTTATGTCAAGTGAACATGGAGGCCAGTGATAAAAGAGCTCCGTCGTCTCGAATCGCCTATATCATCGGCGGATGTTTTTGCAACAAGGGCTGGGGGGGATTGGGGGGGGGGGGGGGGGGGGGGGGGTGAAATCACCTCTAAAGTTTAAACGAAACCCACTTTGAACTGAAATTACATATTCACTCTTAGAAGAAAATTGCAGAACACGAAACGCTGCACGCTCAGCAGTCGCCATTTTTGCGTAAAAGCAGTACTCGCGCATATGCTTACCTGAAACTGCGTTACTCTTTAGTTCTGACCTCTGAACCAACACTCTGCGACGCTCTTAGTTGATACAGTTAAAAAAAAGGAGGCTTGTCTGTAAAGTCAGTTTACGGACGATAATTTTACGTGATAACGTCACACGAAAACATTGATGAAAAAATTGCATACTTTTTAATTTTCAAATATTGTTTACAGTTTTTGCAAATATAATTTAAATAATTTGTTAAAAATATAATCACGAACAATTAGTTAAAAAGCCCGCCTTAACCTGTTCGATATTACAGAAGATTTTCTCGCACGGTGGTTGGCCGATTCTTGCACGCTCGGCTCAGGCGGAACGTGACAAATTTTCGTGCGTGCAGCCGGCGTTCATCGATTTATAAGACGTTATCGCGTCAAATTTATTTTTTTTAACTGGGACTTTATTTTATAGACGTACTGCATTATTCAGCACAATGGTTTCTCTGGTTAAAACAGTCAAGCCCGTTTTATTCTGAGTCATTTTCGACGGGTGCAGTTGTGAAGTGGAAGATGACGACTCCGGCTCCAGCGAGCAGTGTTCGGCAGAGGGTCGTTACCACAACGCCGAAATACAGTAACGCCGAAAAATGTTGCTGCGGGGAGTGGGGACCACAGGAGCAAAATGAAAAACAACTGAATGAATTTGTGTGTGTTTCTTAAATGTATCTTAACGCCGAAATACCACAACCTAACCTACCTGCAATGACATTTTTCGGCGTTGTGGTAATTCGGCGTTGTGGTACACAGTAGTTTTCTAGCTGTCGGCGTTGTAGTCAATTTGGCATTCGGCGTTATGGTTTTCGGCGTTGTGGTATTTCGGCGTTGTGGTGCGTCCCCTTCGGCGGACACACCCCAAGTCACTGTCGGCTGCAGTGACGTCAGAGCTGCTGAGCGACAGTGGGCAGCCTACTAAGCACAATGTATCTCCAACACGCCCAAATACTTCATCTTCGTGTAACTTGAATTTTTTTTCCTTCAAATTAGAAAAATTTCTAGATATGTTATTTCGGGTGATTTTTTTTTATTTGAAAAAAAAAACGTGAGTGAGTCTTTCAGTACTGGCCACAGATGTGTAACATATAACCACGTTGCAAAAAAAAAACAACCTTGAAACACAATATTCAAATTTAAAATAATGCCAACCGTGATAAATACATGTGCAAGTTGTGTTATCAACACTATTTCTTGACGCGAAACGCACGTAGTTTCCACATCCACCGCTAGAATTCGCTGCCGGAGCAGCTACGCAGAGTATAGAATCATGGAATGGCTCCGATAAAACTTAGAAAAGGCTTTTGAAAAAAATACTAAACCTCAGCTTTGGAACTGATTTTCGACAAGGAAATATTTTTTTTAAAACACTGCCCATCTTGTTAAAATTTATTAAACAGCTAATACAATACTATAAAGTTTACCTTTGGCTTTGTGAACTTTTGTTCGCGCCTTCCTCCCACAGATGGCAACACTGTGATTGTTACATACTTCCGTCGCATTGACGAAATTTCTCCCGCCAAATGCCGTATACAGAGAGCTGAGATGTTACACATCGAAACGAGCGGGAATTAACCCATTAAAAGAGATTTTTTTTTTGAAAATTGCAGCAAGTATCTTTGCTATACTACGTCCCTTGACATACCCTTCGCTTCGCGACATGTACTTGATTTTTAAGGTCCGTGTCACCGTTGAGGCAAGCTGGTTTGCAATCACGTAAGAGATTTACGCATGCGGGCGCCCGCGTTAGTTACTTAAAAAGGAAAACGTTAAACCGTTAATTATACGAGGACAAAAAAAAATCCGAAGTTACACGAACGCAAGTATTCGGGCGTGTACGAACGAATTTGTGGGATACTAGATTTCCTTCGCAGAATTTCTCGCTGAGACCCTGCAACAAACGAGGTCAATTGGGCGGTTCTCGTGGTAAAAGGTAACAAGTCACGTTTTTGGCCGTTTTCATTTTTACCCTCTTCAAAAAACAAAGAATAAAAAATAACTTATTTTTAATAAGAATTATTACTTTTGTATTAATGAACTGTGTAAATGTCAGTACTACACTAATTTTAAAACTTTGAATATTACATGAACACATATCGAAAAAAAAATTAATTGTTTGTTTCTCTTGTTCAAAGATAAATATTGACTTGTTACCTTTTACCCCGAGACCGGTCAATAAATTATTAAACATTTAAGACAACAGCCAGTTCAAGTATTTCGTGGGAACACAATTTAATCACATATAGTGTGATAAACTTTCTGTAATACAGCGCTTGGTCAAATTGATTACTTCGTGAATTTGAATTTTTTTAAAAAAAATAGATTTCGACTTGGATGCGTTTAGCATTTGAACAAACATTCTCATGTGGTTATATTAAAATATTACCAGGTACATTTAAAAAGTTTTTGAGTTGAATTCACGTGCTATTTTTTATAGAATACATTTGTTAAATTTAATTTCTTCATAAATAATTGTCTTTAAAATAACTGTAAATAATTATTTTAATCAAGTATCACGTTTGGCTACTATTTTAAAATACTTTTTTTTTGCACAACACACTTAATTTATAACTTGAAAATAGTTCACTGGTTCACAATTGATTTCATTAAAAACTTAGCACAAACACGTAAATTTGTAATTTTGTGTTTGGTATTTTTGTAAATTTGGTTGAACTATAGAATGAAAAATAAATTTATAAAATGTTTCATAATTCTGCTTTAAAAATCTCTCAGAATGAACACGACCAAGGTACAATACGACAATGTCTAAATTTAAAAAAAAAGAATGTTGCACAGCTTTATGTGTTAAACCACATTAAGTAGGTTTAATAAAAATTACTAGGTAGTTAACTAAAAAAAAAAAAAAAAAAAAAGGAAAATGCTTTTTAGGTAACGATTGACATTGATTCTGGTAACAATGAACAGAAAACTAAATAATGTAAGACAAACTGCAAGCCAGTATGAGTGGGAATGGTGATAAATATAGCGGAAAAACTAGACTGGTTGGTTGTCTTCAACATACTTTGTTAATGTCTGCAGCATTTCTTTTCTTACTGGTTCTGGATAAATAACTTTTTAAGCCCTTGAAAGAGCCTGTGAGAACTCAGCTGTTGTTTTGAAACATCCATGATTCGTACGAAGAAAAATTTGTCATGTTAAAAAAAATATTTCTTCCAACCATAATTTTGAGAAGAATGATTATTGAATTTACAAACCATCTTGACTAAAGAAAATATTATGTTACCATCAATAATAAAGATGCTTTGAAATGTAAATACACATAATTTCTACAAATTAGGCTTCAGGAAAAACCAAACCGAGAAATAATATTTTAGAAATAACGTAACGAGTTATATAAACGAAAAAGACTAATGGATTTTTATAGTAAACCCACAAACAAACGTAATCAGTGAGCATATGTGGAAATCTTTAGTTGAGAGCAATGAAATAGAATTTACATTGTAATCCATGACACAGGTAATTTACGGAATGTTTTCATAAAGGCATAAACGGCGTTTCTTTCGTGCAGTTTGAAACGGCAGATAGACTAGTTAAATATATTTCAGTTTTTTTTAGTTGGCTTAAGTAAATTAAAATAAAACGAAGCTTCGCATTCTAATCTTGCATGTGTTCATATGCTCGACACTTAATTACAAACCCAATTCGTTGCAACATACCATTTAAAAAAAAAGATTCGCGCGTTTTGAATATTATTTTCCTGGAATTAAAGTACTCAACTTCCATCAGCGATGATCACAATTGATTAAATTACACAATCATGTCATAGTTTTATCTGGTTCGGTGACATCAGGTTAAGATGTTTTAGATAGGAAGTCATACATATAGACTCAATTATTTTGGTTATTTGGTGATCTAGAAAGGTATACTCAAATTCTACCCGTACTTGAGATGAGCTCTCAATAAAGATGCAAGAAATAAGTACTTTGAAACGAAAGTATAATATTTTCAGTACCTGCAATTTGTTTATAAGGATTTATACACTGAGTAAAACTTCACATATTTATGGCAAGAATGAATGTCGATGCTCAAGACAAAAATATTTCGTTAACGTTACATATTGACGATTTGGTTATTGCGAAAACAGTGATTCTTTTTAAAGAAATACGTGATCATCTATATACTTCTAAACTTTTAAAACTTTCGAACAAACAAAACGCGCCTCCAGCAATGCCCGGGCAAAGTCTGCTGAAGGAAAAACACCACGACTTTCATGGCGGGGAAGCCTAAGATGTACATCAAGTTCTGTCCCTGCCCGAACAAGCACCGAATATTCACCTTCGGCCAACCTCGGGTTTATTTATATATATTTATATTTCTCTGTTTATTTTAATGTAGCTATACTAACCTAACTAACCGTCCATAGTGTTTTAAAGTGTTTTAATGTAGCTAACCTAACCGACCACTTTTGATATTTGAATTCATTTTTCCTGCGCAAAAATAAAACCAATCCCGAAGTTGGCCGAAGGTGAATTGTTCTGCGTGTAATCGGGAATGGCTGAACTTTATGTGCATCTTAGGTCTCCCCGAACCAAGCGGGCAAACATTCGAACGTCAAATTGCCAGGCTGGCCAAATGACCGACGTGATGATTCCCGTCAAAACTTACAAAACAGTCTTCGGGGTCTGCACCAAACCAAATTCGTCTGGCAGACCGCCAACCACAAAGCATTTCGAATGCGGCAAGTGCAACCGAGGTTCGTTTCAGTCTTAAAAAAATTCATGGTCGTGGCACAGGCGTGTACCGAAGATCACGCAACGAAGTTTAATCATATTTAATTCAATTTTTTTAACGTGACTACGTCTAATAAATCGATGAACGCCGGCTGCACGCACGAAAAAGTGTCCCGTTACGCACATTGTCCCGTTGCGCTGTGTTCCGTTACGCTCATTGTACGCTTGCGCCGCATCTATCTCTCTTCCACTCGATTGGAACAACCATCCATTTGACTTTTTCGAGGTACATTAATTAAACTTGAAACACTCCCATTCGTTTCCTACTTTTCCTATCATCGTCCTATCCTTAACAGAATAACGCAGATTGGAAGAAGTTAAATAGCAAACATGTATAAAAGTTATAGTTAAAATAATCTCTTCGTTAAAGTAATAAACATATTTGAATTAATGAGTGCAAATAAAAGTAAATTTATCAATTAAATAGTAGATTTCATTTCACTCCTTCTTTGTATCCATACAAAATAGTGATAATTCAATAAAAATTATTCAATTTTATTCATAAAAGTATGCAATCATTTGATTAATGCTTTGTTATGACGTTGTCACGTTAAACTAAAGTCCGTAAACCGACTTTACAGACAACCAATTTTTTTTTTGGACGTACGCCACTGCAGTTGCGTACTGTTTGTCACGGGGGAAAGAAAAAAAAATAAGTTTTCAAGAATGCAAAATACGAAACACAAATGAAAACATAAACCCACAGATAACGAGCCTCAATCAGCTGATGTTCGAGCAGATGGATCCGACCGTGAAACAGGTATCATGGACAGCATAACGACTACAGCACAGACAAACCCATTCAAACTTAAAACATCAGACAGCGAAAGAATTCCGTGGCAGGAATTTATAGTCATGAAAAAAAAAACAGCACAGACGAACACAGTGGTGCTAACAACGACGAGACAGTATTCACAGGAACAGGAAATGCAGACACACAGACAAGAAACCTGGACAATGCAGCAAACATACGAGCACGACGATGGAAATTAACAGGTATCTAGGGACAAACACAACGACGACAGTAGGTTTCCTATGACAAAACAGTTGCGTAGTTTCGGGAAGACAAGCTCAAAGCTGTTCGAGCGCTTATTGACAAATACCTATTATGCAATGGTACTTATGATAAGCATTACTCCTCTTGCTACTGATAAGTAAAAATTTACTACTCAACAGCAAGAGACATCACAGAAATATCAGAAAGATATCAAGCATTCCAACAAATTACCGAGATTGAAAAAAAAAAAAAAAAAACTGCAATAATTTTAAACTTTACTTTGTACTTAAAACATTTTTGTTTGCACAAAATTTTACACATTCGACCATAAAACATCATAATTAGTTTTCAGCTAAAAACAATTTTGATAAAAAATGTTTGCACAATGAACACCTTAATCAGATTAATCAAGCTAAATATAGATTTACTTTAATAACATAAGTGTTAAAAAAAATTGTACGATAGATGAACGGAATCATTTGTTTCGAAAGACACATACATGGTATACACTCAAATTTTTAAAAACTTGTGTTTTTCACGTACTGCCCATTTTTCGATGTATTAAAAATAGAATTACTGCAACTAAATATAATTACTTACCATCTAAGTTTATTTAAACATATTTGGATTAGTGGCATTAATTGATATGTGGTAAATGTGCGATATGAGATGTTGTCGGGAAAGGTTTTGGTTTGGTTGGTTTGAAAAATAAGGGGTCGTCAAGATGAATTCTTGCCCCGGGTTTAAGCTAATCTAGGTGAGTTTTTGCCCCGGGTGGAGACTAGTCACCTTTCTACCTAGATTTTTAAAAATAGAAAGTGTTTATGTATTCTATATAATGCTAGTTAATTGTATGAGTAAATTTTTTAAAATTCTCTTACGTCATAATATATATGATAATGGGGTAAAATATGCAGGTGAGTTTTAAATTATAAACTGAGCAAATAATTAAGTTATTAGAAAAAAATAATTTTTAAGCCCTTTACATTACAATTTTAATAAATGTATTGGAATACAACCTACCTTAATTTTGTAATATTTGCAAAAAAAAAAAGTAATGTAACAAACTTGCAAAAACCATATACAACACGTATAATCTATCTGATCATATTCTACAATATGTTAGTAGAACTAAATTAGGTACACAAATTTACTTTGTTGGCCTAGCCAAATTCATTGTGTAACAAAATTATTGTTTTTGTACCTACATTCAACAAAATACGCATTCGATCTGATGACAGAAATGCATTGTAAAATTTACAGAGCTCTACTTGCAGTGTAAAAAAAAACATTTGGCATAGACTTTTCAAAAGAATTTGTTTGTAATAATATAGAAATTTTTTTACTGCTTGCATTTTCACCACAACTTCATTTAAGTGTTAAATTTTATTCAGCAGAGCTTTTTTGTCGCGTTATTTTCACTTTCTTTCCTTTCATGAGCGAATTTTATTCAACACTTAAAAAGTGATAAGTTTCCTAAATTATTTTGCATTTGGGTCAACAAAATCTTTTATGCTACAAAATATTTGTTTGAATCAACTCAATATAATTATTTCGCCAAACAAAAAAAAACCAACCAAACAAACGTATTTTTGAGTGTAACTTGCGTGCAACACTTCAAGGAAGTCACTACCAGCGTCAATGCACCCAAAGATTCGCTCAATGGGCGTATGAAAGAATAAAATCATTCGCGATACGAGGTAAAGCACTCGCACGGTGAAATATTTTACAAGTGACACGTTTCTGAAAGCAAAACAAAAAAAAAAAAAAAAAAAAAGAAGTGTTTGTGTGCACTTAAGCTCACAGGTTTTCCCATGCCTGTGGGAATTTTTTTTTCTTATAGCCCAAACGCTGTTTATGCAACAGTTAAAGCCTTAATTTACCGCCGAGGCAGCGGACGGGTCGTTTCACAGTT
This sequence comes from Bacillus rossius redtenbacheri, assembly GCF_032445375.1. Classification (NCBI taxonomy): domain Eukaryota; kingdom Metazoa; phylum Arthropoda; class Insecta; order Phasmatodea; family Bacillidae; genus Bacillus; species Bacillus rossius. The sequence continues at coordinate 13,644,588 of NC_086340.1, read as the reverse complement.
CAAAATCAACGCTGATTTATTTCTGCGTCGCTCGTTCTACTTTTATTATATACTGCTTGTTAAGGTCGCTCGCACCGAAGTCTTGGCTGACCATTAAGGGATGATTTACTTCCAGGCGTGCCTTAAACACAAAGCGAGCTCGCGTCTCCGCCAGTGAGAGCTTGCGACTGAAGTGGGAGAACCTACCCGCACATTTAAGTTTATTTCTTATTTTTCTATTTTTTGCACTGCAGCTGAATGTTTCGGTAACGTTCACCGTGGAAAAAAAAAGAAAAAGAAAGAAGAATACGTTTATCTGACAGTGCAAATGTCTGGCAAACACGATTACTACGGAACTAGCGGGATCAGGCTTTCCCGAAGTAAAGCTTTGCATGCATGTCGTTTACGTTTCTTATCCGGGAAACGTCGCAAAACAATATTTTATTTTTCATCTGTCGGCCCAATGCACGGATGTAAAAGATAATGAGCGACGATTTTTTATTTATTAATCCAGCATGGTTTGTCAAGCCTAATCAACTGCACAAATAAAATATGTGTGATTTTGAATTTAAAGGAAATTGTGGTAACAAACAACCCACAAATTAAAAGCGATGACGACGTGTGTAGGGTGAAAGAGACGGAATTATAATGTAATTGTACATGTTTGGTGATAACTTGGCGGGCTGGCCAACTTAAAAAAAAAATTTACCAGTTAGAGTTAGTTATAAAAAATTATTTATCTAGCAGGCTATTTTTGTATCTTGTATGGACCTTTTAGCCTACTAACAACAAACCCTCTCTCTCATAAATGAGACACACAAACACACACTGTTAAGAGCGCTCGAGTCATTTGAGACACTAAAAAAAGAATGACGTATCAAAGATTGGGTAATAGCAGTTTTGTATAAGCACGTGTTAATGATTTTGCTTTATAAAGTGATGTTATGATTTCCAGTCCTCAATCTTTCAAACTTAGCAGTTGTAAAGTTTTTAATTTTGAAAAACAAAAGTTGAAGCATTTTAACATTCTGCGTGCGGCCAATTGCATGGATGCAGCACACATCCATTTTTGTCCAGACTTTTATGATCCGCAGGTCCAACAACCTCTAGGACAAACTCAGAATAACCCACCACCGAATCTCTGGGCCAACATCGCCAGTTCATTCGCTGCTCACTTATACGCCCAATTGCACCATTAGGATAGTCCAGGCGTGATCCAGAGTTTCACTAACTGGTTTTGACCAATGTTCGACCACACACTTTCTGTTGCACCGTTGTGTTCTTAGCGCTGGCAGAAGTATCATTGGGAACCCCCGATACGAACTGACCAAAATGGCGTTTCACTTTATTGATTTCGTATCGACGTGGCGCAAGCAGACATGTCCGGAATTGAATTCCACGAAGTTTATGAAGGCTAATTTATTCAGATGAAAATATTAGAGAAATATATAAAAACATTTTTATATAATATATAATACGGGTATCAAAAGTGATACTTATTCTAGTGTTACAACCCTTTCTCACGTAGAATAACCGTATTTGAAGTGTTTGAAAGCTCGGTATTTTAATTAAATGCTTCTACGAGACTTTTTTATTTCATAATAATTACTTTCCATATCAGATGGTGGTGATTTATTAATCAAAACCTGTTCATACTTTAAACTGCTTGGTTTTGTAATAATTTTTAAATACGAGCATGTTCTGCTAGCTTGACTTGTGGCAACAGCATCAATCATTTTCTCTCCGTGACACATTTAATTGTAGCAACTTCATATCGTTCCAACTCCCCCCCCCCCCCCTCCACCCAAATAGAAAAAAAACGAAAATTTATCCGACACTGCTGCTACCTGTCGCCGCGGATTTGAAACGTTTGAACTTAGGTTCACGGGAGCGAAGATCGTGTAGTTCCAGTATGTGTTTAGCGCAACGTTTGGAGAGATGATCACCGGATCATTCATTCTTGGGCGAAGATCATTCATTGGACAGCGAATCGTAGAGCATAACGGCGCTACTGGCCTTTAGAGGGATGCCTTAACTGGCTTGCCCATTGGCTGAGGATAGTGCAGACAGAATATGCGACAATCACAGAAAGCACACGAAAGATATGGTCACACTGTTACAAGAAGGATACCTACACATATTTCAAGGGAAGCCATCTTTTCACAGACGAGAGAGCCAAACGGCCGATCGTGCATCTTCGGTTTTTTTTTTTTTCATTGTAAATAAATATGGCGGTGTTTGTTGATAAAAGGATACTAATGGTCAATTAGGTTAGCTACATTATAAATACTTTAAAACATTGTGGACGGTTGATTTGGTTAGGATAGCTACATTAAAAATACGAAGGAAAAAAAACCATGCATGAGCTTCGGGGAACTTCGGGTTTTGGCTCTCTCGTCTGTGAAAAGAAGGCTTCCCCATATTTCAAGGCTTGACTAATCGCCAAGTTTAATGTGAAATGATAGGCTGAGAAACGATAATTTCGCAGATTCAGTTCCAGCCACACTTTTTTGTTGTAAATGGAATATAAATATTCATGTAAAATGCGCATTTAATATACGCGAAAATAACCATAGCCATGTGTTGTACAAATTTTCAATATCTTTCTTTTAGTATCTCGAACTATTTCTTGACACCTGGTTTCCAAAGGAATCTTTCATAAAGGCATAGACAATTTTTTTTTTCTGTGCAGGCTAGACTCCACTTGCCAACACATAATCAAGCCTTTTTAGCCTGCTCATTGGTCGATAACAAGATCTTATCACGCGTGATCGTGAAACTACTTTTCTCTTCATAACAAGAAATGTCAGTGGGAAAATTTACTGAAAAAAATATAACCACATATTTTTCAGGAAAAATTTTATTTTTTAAATAATAAAATCATTGATTTCCATGATTTAAGATATGTTGATATTCGTTATAAAAAATTGATGTCCTGCAGATTGATTCACAGCTACTGTTTAGACGACAATTTGTATGTTTCTGTCAGTTGGTAGCATGGTTCCTACCCAACACTAAAATGTTAAGTGAGCCATTTGGTGTTACCGAAAAACAATAATGTACTATTTATTTAATTATGTCAACATAAAAAATTTCAGAAAATGTATTTATGTTTTTGTCTGAAAGTACAATTTAGGAAATTATCCGGTTAATTATCGGAAATTTCCCCAAAAATACTTTTCTGGAAAACTCACATCTCTATAACATACTCGGGGTCGTCACACACACAAAAAAAAGTCTGTATTTTTATAAAAAAATTAAAACCAGTTGCAAAGAAATTATTTGTAATGCTACAAGAAATGTATTGATACTATAGTACAACACATGGCTATGGTTATTTTTGTTTAGGTACGTGAAATACGTTCGAAATAATACTGAGATATTTCATACGAAAATTGGCGCATAATTTTATTTTTAAACTGATGTTTCAGTCACATATGTATATATATATATATATATATATATATATATAACACAGAGAAGATAATAGAATTTTCAATTTATTTCTTTTACGATGCTCATTAACGGAAAGCTATCCAGTGAACGGTTTTACAAATAACTTATAACTACTGGAGGTACTGGGACAAACACGGGTAAAAATCCGAGCCCAGTATTACTACTTCAAAACGCTATTTTTGTAGTGATACAGTTGTTTTCGTGTACACAGTCAAATATACAAATGCCTGTAATTTTACGTGAAAATATTTCTGTTCCATTTACAAAAAAAAATGAACGAATAAATTACAGTGTACTTGCAGTGCAACAGTCAACGTGGAACAGACGAACTACAAGATCCAGCACGAATAACCTCCCTAGGCCACGGCGGCTCCTGTGACGTCACACTGCCGATAGCTGGCGGTCGCCGATAAAAAGGCGGCCGGTCGGTCCTCGCGGGCGGAACCATCAAAGGATATGGAGAGAGAAAAAAAAAATAAAGGAGAGAAAAAAAAAGGAGGGGGAGAGATGATGATAAGGAGGTCACGTGTCATGGCCAGCCACGCCCACTTGCGTCCGTAAAAAGTCCCCGGACTGTGGCGTCGCATGCGATATTACTCAAGACCGGGAAGGGGAGCCATATTTTTTTTTTCCCCGGCGTCGAAATAGGCGTGATTCGCGCCCTTATGGGTTTGCGGTGTGCAAATTCGCGAGCATTCACTCTCTCTCTCTTCCCGATGCATGATTTTAGGTCATTTGCACCGTCCTTACTTCGGTGATTAGCAAACTAAGTAACATTTTGTTTGGTCTAAATTTGAAAAAATAAAAATTGTTGTCTGTAAAGTCGGTTTACGGACGATAGTTTAACGTGACAACGTCATAACAAAACATTGATGTAATGATTGCATACTTTTATGAATAAAATTGAATCATTTTTATTGAATTATCACTATTTTGTATGGATACAAAGGAGGAGTGAAATGAAATCTACAATTTAATTGATAAATTTACTTTTATTTGCACTCATTAATTCAAATATCTTTATTACTTTAACGAACAGATTATTTTAACTATAACTTTTATACATGTTTGCTATTTAACTTCTTCCAATCTGTGTTATTCTGTTAAGGATAGGACGATGATAGGAAAATTGGAAACGAATGGGAGTGTTTCAAGTTTAATGTGCCTCTAAAAAGTCAAATCGATGGCTGTTCCAATCGAGTGGAAGAGAGATAGATGCGGCGCAAGCGTACAATGAGCGTAACGGAACAAAGCGTAACGGGACAAGTTGCGTAACGGTACAATGAGTCATCCTTTTTCGAGCGTGCAGCCGGCGTTCATCGATTTATTAGACGTTGTCACGTCAAAAAAAACTTAACAAGTGTGCCGTTGTTAAAACACTGGATTTTTTTTATAGTTGTATGACTCCTAAATATATGTTTGCAAATAAAGAACGATAAAGACACATGAAGAAAATCAATGAAATAAAGAGAGCTTTTCCAGGAAAAATGACTTTTTATTGTATAGCTAACCCTAACCCCATTTTCATTCCCGTTTTGGAATTTCTGAAAGAACTTTATCATGAACCAGTCAGTAGCAAGCCATAATTTTTTTTTTACATAAATATGTTTTATAACCTATTTAAAAATCCTTTAAGGCACTGCACCTAAACGATAAAAAAAAATACTGTTGACAACTTATTACGCCAAAAGTATTACATACACACACGCATAACGAAGCCACCAGTTTAACGGCGGTTCAACGTATGAAACAATAACAATTACCAGAAACGCCATCGTTCCCTATTATGCTTCCTGTAGCTTTCCCTCTATGCAATTTTTCTGGTTTGTTTGCATCGCACCAGTAAACACCACGGAAACGCGACCTCGCTAACGGTCGGACAATGTAAACAGGTAGGCGATAACACACAACAAGACTGGACGAAACGAAACATGCCGAACGATAGTGAACAATGTAAATGTCCACGCGCGCCTAACGTTTATCATGGTCGCCACAATCCTACTGCAGCAAATTCCCCTCAGTTTTCCCAGTCCCTACCTGACATTTTCCCTCTCTGTACTCACAGGTGTTTCCGGTAAAGATAAAATTCACGCAATTCAAAACACGTTATTATCAAAGCACTTCAAAAAACAAACACACGTCATACAAAATTGACTCTGTGAAACCATAAAAATACCAGTTAAAAAAGAAAATAAATATATTTGAATCAATACATTTTTATTTGTGATACGCCAAAATATTATGGATATTTGACTGCCCTTCAAATGAATACAGTTATTTGCATCCTTAATGATTAATCTATGATGATAAAATTATAAATGGATAATTAAAGGCACACTATTTAGTGACAAAATACATACAGGCTTTTATACTTTACGATACTATACACTATGAAAAATTACTGATATTGTCTTATATATATACAATATACACACACAAACACATATACGCACACACACATAACATACACACTCAATTTCCCTGTGCTTTCCAGGTTTTAAAGAAAACTTTTGAATTTACAGAGTTCTCCCTGTTTACCAGATTTTCCCTGTCTGTGAGAACCTCTAGTTAAATTATCATGCGTTTGGTTAGACTGGGAAAATTACAGTTGGATGAGTGAAACCACTGACAGTAGCAGATAGGCATGGAACCATACAATAACAAAACTAAGATCATCATTCGTAAAAAAAATTAAACGATAGTCTGAGAATTTTTTTTTATAAATATCATAACTACAGCTCCTTGAACAATGAGTGCAGAAAACAGTTTGATGGTGAATGCTTAGTTTGCATGGCTAACCTATTTAACCTGTTTTCACCGATGGGTTAGCGCTTCTTATCCATGTTTAAACACACCATAACAAAAAGGAAGAACACGAATTTCTAAAAAGAAAATTCATTTTTTAATAATAGTTTGCGAAGATTTGTTGCAAATTTTCGAACTATTGCTTCAAGTAATTTCTCCTTCTTTGTGAAAGCCATTGGTGGCTGTTAATAACTTAAAAAAATGTTTTTTTTGTAAATAATTAATACATATTTATCTGTTTTATTTTCTTTCACTCTCCTGACCCTATACAAGGGGGCCCCCCCCCACCCCCCCGGAATGTGCCCTTGGCTCACTACATGTATATAAGTCGGCAACCCCAGCCCTATGCTATAGTATGTGCCAGTCATGACTGATTGTGTGAGCGTGTTGGGATTATTTAGTTTTTTTTTTTGCTATCAAAATTCATAAAATGTACCTATTCCAGGATGGTTTCGCTATCGGGAAGATTTGTTTGCCACACTCGGCATGCCCCCCTGATGTTCACGAAAGAAACTATATGTGAGGTTAATGCCATCACACACGGTCAGAGATTAGAGCAAGTTACAGATGGAGCATAAGCTCTGAGCACTGTGGCCAGTTTGTTCACGTAAGAAGATGGCGGCCATTTGTTTATACAGTATATAGAAATGTAGTTTACTACATACTCTTGTACACAACCATTTTCCTCGAGTCAACAGTCTTTATTTGTTTAATATTCATGCACTTTTCCACCACCATACATACATCACTTATGAGAAAAAGCGATTTTCTTCATGGAACAATATGGCGGCGACCTGCTTCCCCCTTACGACCCCTGGCTTCAGCAGAGATACCTACAAACTGTGTTTATGCTCCATCTGTAACTTTCTCTAATCTCTGCACACGGTGTACAGCAAGCGTTCTAGACACCGTATTGTTAAACGACTCCCGCACACATGGTGCGCGCGCATGTAAAAACCTCTGTTCCACCGGCTTACTACAACATAAATATCCACCCTCAGCGCGTCTGGAGAAGTACTGACTTCAAAAATAAAATTTAAAAAAAAAAAATTGGTTGTCTGTAAAGTCGGTTTACGGACGATAGTTTAACGTGACAACGTCATAACAAAACATTGATGGAATGATTGCATACTTTTATGAATAACATTGAATAATTTTTATTGAATTATCACTATTTTGTATGGATACAAAGAAGTCGTGAAATGAAATCTACAAGTTAATTGATAAATTTAATTTTATTTGCACTCATTAATTCAAATATGTTTATTACTTTAACGAAGAGATTATTTTAACTATAAATTTTATACATGTTTGCTATTTAACTTCTTGCAATCTGTGTTATTCTGTTAAGGATAGGACGATGATAGGAAAAGTATGAAACGAATGGGAGTGTTACAAGTTTAATATGCCTCGAAAAAATCAAATCGATGGTTGTTCCAATCGTGTGGAAGATAAATAGATGCGGCGCAAGCGTACAATGAGCTTAACAGGACAGCGTAACGGGACATTTTTTGTGCGTGCAGCCGGCGTTCATCGATTTATTAGACGTTGTCACATAAAAAAAAAAAATTGTTCGCACCCCATGAGTTATACGGCCAGCAATAATTTCTTCCACTTCGCATCGAATTTCTAAAGGCGTTCCCGGGTAAGCGCGAAACGGAACGCGGTGTTGAAAAACAAGTTTTTGTCGCGTTTCGTGCGCGGAACGGAACGTAAAACATTCGATGAAAAAAAGGGGGGGGAAGAGAAGTCACGTGCAACCCGCCTTACACGCGTAAGTCGCTCGCAAAAAGGAAAGAGAAGCCTCTCTCTCACACACACACAGAGCAGTCTAACCACAACGTTTTGACTGTCAATACCCCTTCCACCCCCCTTAACGACAGACAGCAGTGGTCTTGTATTTTCCACGAACGAACGCGAGCGGCTTCAAAGAGACGCGGCGTAATTGTACAGAGGCGAAAAGCCGACGTGACGTCACGGAGACGTGGAGTGACAGCCGATGCGTACTGCGTCAGACCGGCGGACATGTCACACGATGCACGCAACGTTTCCTGTCGACTAGGAGTATTGTCAGACATACAGCGTGTTAAGAAATTCATGGGACATGCATTAGAGGGCGATGGAACGCAACTTAAGACAACCACAAGTCACCACAAGTCGCCACAAAGTGTAAGCTGTAAAATGAAAATTGTGAGAATGGATCCGCACACACACGTATTATAAAACCACGACACATAACAGTCATAACGTAAAAATTAAAAAAAACTTAATCAACTTAACTTACATTGCAATACTATAAAACGATCATAACACATAAAAAACACAACTTAGAAACTCACAACACCGAATGATATAACTTAGAAACAAACTACTTAGAACTACCATAAGTTACATAGTAAAATTTTTTTTAGGTAAGAGAAATATTCACATTGAATTACAGATATTTGTAAATTTACATGAAAAAAACTGTATAACTACAAAATAGTGTTCGTAGTAATAACAGTACCTCCAATAGTTAGCGAAGTTAATATGTTATTTGTAAACCGTTCGCTGAATAGCTTTCCAGTATTAACAGCTCATATTAATCAGCACAATAAAATCAAATTAGGTCCAATTAATAAATATTCGATTACCTTATCCATGGTTTGAAAAATTTAAAACATAAAATTATGCGACAATTTTTGTAAGAAACACTCAGTACTATCTCGAGCGAGGAAAGTATTTTCATATCAGCAAAAATAACCATCGCCATGTGTTGTTCAAAGTTACAACATACTTTCTTGTAGTATTACTATTACTTGGCACCTGATTTCCAAAGGAATCTTTAGTAAAAGTATTTTTTGTTTTCTGTGTAGAAAAAACATAACGCAGAACAATCACTCGTTAGAACCACATAACTTTAATAATTATATTAATTTTTTTATTAATTTAAAAATTATTCTCTGTTATCCTAGCATTGAAAAATAAGCATTAATAAAAAAATAAGCCGTAACGAAAATTGCAACGGCTACGTAACAATTCAAAATGGCGGCCATGGCATCCTAATGGTCGGGGTCATGACCTTTGCGCCTTAGAGCGGCTTGTAGCCGGGGAATTTAAGCCACTTTGGTGGAATTTTCGAGCCGGTTGGCAATTCTGAGGGCTGACATTCTGTGCGTTCCTATATTTCGTTTTTTACAAGTTTGTGACAGCTTCCCTGGAGAGACGGCAATGACAGGACACGTTACTTAAGCGGCTGGGCATCCCGCCTGAGACATCGCAAGCGAGTTCTTTCCCACGGAGGAATCGGTTGTGATCTCTGGAAGGTTCTAAGGGTCTGGCACAGGCGCGAATGGTTTGGAAAACGTTCTCGGTTCAAACTCGGTGCTTCCTTCGCAAGTCCGCGCGTGCTCTTTAGGGCGGTGTTCCAAGACGTTCGGGCGAGGTAGCGAATAATGCAACTGCCTTGTCGCGACACTAACGTAAACTTAAACTGTAAGGGACCGTATTCCAGGACGTGTCCAAACCGAATCCCAGTTTAAGGAACCGAATCGGCAAAACGTTCTAATAAAACGGTGCCCCGCGCGAGGCTAGACGCACTTTAGCGGACGTTACAGCAAACCATCGATTCGATTGTCACGGGAAATAATACTACAGATAGCAGCACCATCGCAGAAAATTAGAACCGCCTTTCTAATATTCTCAAGTAATTTTTTTTCTATGTTACGATTATTTATTGTTATGATCATTAAAGCGTACAAAATTTATTTCTGAATAGCTTCGCTGAAATAAAGTTTCATCTGGTACGCCAACACGCTTGATACGCCCCCCCTCCCCCCAAGATGATAACGGAAGTGACTATGTACGAGTTAATGGCGCCAGACGCGTGTTCGCCATCTGGGAAGAAATCGACGAAAAAGGTTGTGAGATCTGCGCATGCGCAGAATTTTTGGCAACAGATCGGTAAAGGACAGGACACCGAAATCCGTTCCATTTAAAACAAGGGGACTGGCCGTGTCCCATCGAAAACTTTTGTGTTTTGAAAATAAAGAAGTGCGACTCTTACAGTGGAAACTGAAACCATGTTTCACGCGACATTAGTCGCTATCTGTTGGGCAGGCCCATAACTACCAGCAAATAAAAAATCGGAATAGAGGTTCTCATACAAAGTTTTTTTTAGTTAATACATTTTTTTGGTTATATTAAGTTATCTCCTTGGCGGCGCAAAACTAATTTAATCAATGCGAAAATACTTAATGCTGTTTTGTAATAAACCGTCATGTAATAAATAAAGGAGTAGAAGGTGCAAAAACTCATTGTATTACACACCACAAAATTAGTGGCTACCTAAATAGAGTGAATATTCACTGGTTTGTTTGCCTGATAATAGCTTATACATTACTTCTCCTAATTAATTAATGTAGTTTATGTCAGCAATATTATTATGAAAACTACTATCTAGCGGACGGGCCCATAACTATTTCAAAAAACTAGGTCTCAGTCTCGGTAATTAGAGTTTCTCCCCCATGGTTTTCGAGTACCTGCCATAGAGATCCACAGCACAATTGACTGCGATTGTCCCGTGAGTTGCTCGTTCGAAACGTTTGTTGGAAAGCGCCCTCTAACGCTTAACTAGTCGAGTTCCAAGCACACATTGTGTGGTGACTTGTGCTTGTACAGTTGCGCACCATCACCCCTTATAAATGTTCCAGGAATTTTGTAATAGCTTGTATATTTTATTAAATTTTGCCTAAAGTAATCTAAAAGTCACGAAAAATGAAATTAAACAAAACAAATTAATTTTTTCCTCGGAATCATTAACATGTGCAGTTTTTCCCCCTCCGAAATCTAAGAGAAGAATGTATACGAATCTGGTTAAATATTATGATACTGCAATCAGGGTTGGCTGGTTTAAAGCACGGTTTTAATCAAAAGGTTACAAAAAAAAAACATACAATATCTTAGAAAAATTAACGGAAGGTCTAATACCACTCTAATAACAATAGTTTGCTCGTTAATGTTTCTTGTGATTTACAGGAACGAATATTTTATACTAATCAAGATCGTATTATTTAAATTATCTGAACAAGTTGTAGATTACACCCAGATAAATACTACTCTAAAATTAAATTAACTAGTCAATTGTAGTCATAAGTGTAAAAAAAAATTATCATCTAAAGAAAAATCACATTTTGTGGGAAATCCCTGATTGTACTGTAAATCCCCTTCATGTGAGAAATACCATTTCTGTTCATAAGTCCAGTCAAATGTGCATGTTCCCTGGGTTTCAGAACAACTTTTCTGGTTCAACATAAGTGGCAGAAAGCGGGATGTTGCATGGCTTTCATTTGAACATGCTGAGAACTAAAATAAATAATGTAATAAAAAAAAGTGTTTATTGTTTAACATTTTTTTATTTCAACCTGACTGTAATACATAATAATATTTAGAATTCTTCTCGTGCTTTGATCTATCAAATTAATGGACGATTGCTGTGCCCACTTACAACTACTGGTCAACTTAAATGTAATGTAAAGAACCATTTTATGTGAACGAGTGAATCATAGGCTATCGAATGAAATGGGGTTGATTGACAATGGAAGAGTTACCACTGCCATAAGAGATGCATAATAAACTAGTTACAGTCCCCGCGTTGCCCGGACTAACCCGCACTTGGGAGCTGATTAAAAAAAAATCGCTTTTGTTTAGATGGATATGTAATACCTATAAGGAACATCACTTAAATATCAAGTCTGTAGGACATATAATTGAAAAAAAAGGGAAATTTTATCCTTAACACCCCCACAAAATTTTAACAAATTTTTTAACTACCTCTATGCAAAAAAAAATCATGTCGATCCGTTGCTCAGTTGCAGTTGAAAATAACAGTAAACAAATACACGATAGATATCTGTACATCTTGACATGCATATCAAGTGCAAAAATAAAGTGAAAGTATAAATCGAGTGGAAATTTCAACTAATCGACAAATCCATCCCGAACTGCAAACAACCGATGCAAAGCCGTTGCCATGGAAAAGCAGAAGGTGTAAAAAAATGCAAGTCACCAGGAATATAAAAAAAAGTTCAACAATATAATAGCAAAATCCGTTCAGCCATTTTAGCATGTAGAGGTGATTATAGAATTACGCTCCAGATCTATCCAAAAGGGACCGTGCATTTTCCCGGGATAAAAAAGCGCTTATGCAACTCTCCGGCCCATGTACTATCTCTATGCAGAAAAACATGTCGAACCCGTAGCTCCGTTGTTGCGTGGAAGGACAAACCAACAAACACACATTCTCATTTATAATAATAGTATGGATTATCAGAAATAATAATAAAAAAAACTTGAAAGGTATCCTAAACTATCTTAATTTTCTAAAGAATAGTTTGGCAATTAAATACACGGAAAAAAAATTCATGCCTTCTCAGGGAAAACAGTGTTTTTTATGTTTAGATTTATGAGCATTTTCGATTCATGTAGCCCAAGGCGCAGATGTTGCATGTTCATTTTTGTACGCTTTAACACCGGAAGTAGTTGATTTAATTCTACGTTGGCGACTTGACACCTGGTATCATGTTCGCGGGACTTATCATGTTTGCTAGCGTGTGATGTTACCCAAGTATGTAGTTTCATGACACCTAATCTATCACGGAAGTATGAACGATACAATTTAGAAGTATATTTAATAACAAGTTTATCTTTGTTTGCATTGCAACATTTTATAAGCATAAACTAGTAACATTATAAATGAAATACATACTTCACGTTACCTAACCTTAATCCATAGAGTGAGTTTCCAATATCAAAAATGTCCAGTAGTCTACGATCAACACGAACAATTTTGTTTGTATGAAAATGTAGCAAATTTATGATGTTCTACGAGAAATAAAAATATAAATTGTGGTTCTATGATCATAGTCACTGACAGGCGGATTTGCTCAATATTCATCTACCATTAAAAAAAATAAAATCACAGATAATAATGCAAGTACAGTTAGTGCTTCTGTAAGCATGTTTTGGCACAGTCCTTAAAAATAGTCACTTCTATAAAAAAATATGTGAGCGAGTCTTTCAGGAATCGCCATAGATGTGTAACATATAACCTCGGTAACGAGCAGATTCGTGTATTCTCTTGTCACAAACACACTTAAGAGGCAGCTTGCAGGGTCATGCAAGTAAAATCCAAGCAAAATCTTTGCAGGTTAATCAAATGGAGAAATACTTTACTTCGACGCAAGTCATGACTTTGCAAGCCGGCATAATGATACGCAACGTGGTCAGAAATTTAACGTCAAAATTCTTAAAAATAATATCGAGTGATATAAATATATACAAATTGTGTTTTCAACTACATTTATGGACGCGAATCACACGTAGTTTCCGCACCCGCCGCTAGAATTCGCTGTCGGAGCAGCTACGTCGACTATATAATCATTTTATTAACAGACCCGATTTTTAAATTACATAATGAAACAACTTCAATAATAGAGAAAAAAAATACTTGAACAAATGACTAAACCTATGAATTTTATTAAAATATTGCCCCTCTTGATAAAAATTTCCTGAAATAAGTTTAATACTTATAAAGTTTTCCTTTGGCTTTGTGAACTTTGGTTTTCAAGCCATCCGCCACAGAAGGCAGCATCGTGCTTGCACATGCCGTATACCGAGAGCTACGTTATCACACATAAGCATTCCTGTAAATCTGTTTCCATAATGGAAACACAATACTTCAACCAATATTTAGGGTGTCCAGAAACATGGCTCAAACTAGGGTGTCCAGAAACATGGCTCAAACCATCAGCTGGACAAAAAGCGGCTTCACTCTAGTGACCACACGTACTAATGGATGCATAGCCATCCCCTGCTTCAAAACTTGTGTTTCTTCTTATTGTGGGATTGGACAACAGTTGATAAGACACACCTTCAGGGAAGACATCGAGCCAATGGTGAAGGCGGGATGATAAAGAGCGATTCTCGTTGGTGCTTCTAGGGCGGTATCGTCTCTAAAGGCTACGCTGTGGACTGGGGCACTATCTTCTCCGCGTGCATACAACCATGAAGATGATGGTGTAATGCAAATCTCTTGAGAGTGATTTCGTGAACCTATACCGGGCGTTTCATGCCTCCTAAAATTACAGTTTGAAGACCGATCACGGAAACAGAACTACTCATTCTCCATCAGCGAATTATCAAATGCTATTCCGTAGAGACCTGTAAAATTCGCGATTTCAAATCCCTAAAGAATAGACTCCATGATCCTCTATGCACTCGTACAAATTACATCTGCTGATTGGTTACCGACTCGTAACACCTGTTGACTGGAATGATCGTGATTCGCTAATTCTTCTGTTAAAGATTTTTCATTGGCCCAGAGTCATTCAGATAAACTGTGGCCCAACCACTGAAGCAAAATAATGACAAAAGTATTTGGACTCTATCCTATCGCGAAATGAATCCGCGAATTTTACAGGTCTCTAGGCCTATTCGTAAACAGACATCACTAGGATATCTTGAGCAGTTTTCTATTCGTTTGGTTTTCTTCTGAATCTCTACCCGGGGTAGGCATGGGTCTTAAACATTTAATCTCTCGACCATGCGAATTATGTGTGTGCACCAAGGCAAACAACAGCAAATGAAACATCACTTTACAATCACCCAAGTATGAAAATATTACATTATCTTCGTGTCTGGCAAGCATCAGAAATATTTTAATAATGAACGAAGGCCGACATGGTAAAGTAAATGGAAAAGGGAAGATTTTAAATTCTAGTTATTATAACAACTCCGGTTTGAGTTCCATAAAATAAAAACATTACATCGAGCCACAACGTGTCGGATACACTGTGTATAAAATGTTCCGTTGCAACGTACATGCTACGTTACTGAAACTGTTTTAACTGGGGTAAAATTGCACTATCTTTTAAGCAAATAAGTCTTCGCCTCGTATTTTACTCAACCTCGTATTTTTTTTTTTTTTTTTAACGCGCTGCGTTCAGAATAATGTAGCCTCTTTTGAAAACTAACGCAGCTAACGTTAATTACTCCAGAAAATTCCATCCGTATCTTCATCCAAAAGACAATTTATGCAGTGAAAAAGGAAATATTTCTGTGTTAAAGCTTTCTGTACCCCTGTTTTCCAGTATTAAATTAAGGTGAATTATATTACGTTATGCACCATTTAAACTTGTTCATTTTGATTTTTATTACTCTTTTTTCAGTTTTAATGTCGATGACTCACAAAAATAAGTTTTGGTGGTGTAGGTTTAATTTAATATAATTGTGGCATTGTGAATTCATTGGCACAGCTTAAACTCTAGAAGATTAGTTTGTAGAGATCCTAAACATTTTAGAACTCCTAAACATGAAATGATGTAATTCAAATTATCAACCTATGAAATCTTGTGGGAAATTTCCCATTATTCCATGGTATACCTCCTATAATTGTTTAGAAAAAGGTGATTGCATCTAAAGTTTACCATATTTGTATGAATAATTCCCATATAATTGTATGGGTTTACTTCCATTACAAGTTAAACAATGATTCCCAAACATTTTTCACTATGTAGTTATTTCATAAGTTTCCAGTGGTTAGTAGTTACCACGGCTTAAATACTACGAATCCAGCAATTTTTAGCTGAAAGTCACGAAACTATTTTAATTTGTCGTAGAATACTTTGGAGTTGTTATCGTTTATTTTTGCTAAACGGTCTATTGAATATGAGCCAATTTAGAGAATATATGTTTCAGTGGCAGGCTTAACATCCCCGAAGTACGAATGTCGATTAAGTCGAGGGGAAATATTCTCTGAACTGAATGTAAAACCGTTAAATTGGTGTGGTGTCAG
The DNA here is from genome assembly GCF_032445375.1 of Bacillus rossius redtenbacheri. Classification (NCBI taxonomy): domain Eukaryota; kingdom Metazoa; phylum Arthropoda; class Insecta; order Phasmatodea; family Bacillidae; genus Bacillus; species Bacillus rossius. The sequence continues at coordinate 13,628,516 of NC_086340.1, read as the reverse complement.
ATTGGGGAGGTATTTAGAAACTATCCAGGGGTTTAAATGACGATTATTGTTTTCACGTATTTGCACACGTATCAGCGTAGGTATTAAATATCATTAGCTATAAGTGATTTACATCCTGAGAAAAACATTACAATAATTAAAACTGCAGCTTTTTAAGTGACACAAAAAATGCTTGGATTTTTTTTTCTTTGTTAGTATTGTGTTTGTCTGAAACTAACGCAGGAGTTAAAATTACAAATTTCGAGCAGTCACGTTTAAACCTTGGTTTTGGGAAAACTAGATTTATTTTTCATTAAGAACCCTTTTTATTATATGTGAGACATTTTCATTGACAACTAGTAAATGTAAGCAAACAAAATTGACAACTGTGTGTAACACATCACAGTTTACAGTCATGTTTTCCAGATTTTCTTTAGTGTATGAAGACTAATGTAAAAGCACAATAAATGTTTTATTTAATGAAAAATAAATTGTACTCATTGCGCGCGGTTTTGAACAATTATAATACCTTTACTCAGAAAAAATATTTAGAATTAATTTTAACAAATTTCTAACGTATTGTAAATAACTGTTTTAAGACTTCAAAACGTTAACTCTACAACTTCAAATATACTGACATTTTTACGTGCCAAATTATGAGTATGTACCATAAATTAAGTAAGTTTTTGGAGAAATGGCTATAATGGAAGGAAAAAAACCTTTCATAGAGACAAGTTCGTTTCATAAATAGAGATATTTATTTTTAATTTATTTAGAATTCGTTTGATAACTAGATATATTTCTTAATTTAACTCTTTACGTGATAGAGTTACAAGCATAATGTCAGATATAGATTAACATATATTGAAAACATTTAAATGTATAGGTAAATAAAGCTATGTTAGTATATTTCCTTTTCCTTGAAAAGTAAGGTAATTTTAAAGAAACAATATTGTTTTTCTTAACGTCTTACTAGTAAAAATAAAACACCGAAAATTATAACAGACATATTGATTTAGAGGCCTATCACAAATGTCGAATCAGTTAACTCCATTTGTCATCGCTTATAATAAGTTAATAAATGTCATGACCGACACATTTCAACGTACACTCTGAGGATATAATTAATTATCTACGTCACAACATACCTGCGATTTATGTACTTCGGACACGACGACTATACATACGCACTTATTCAATTAAAGCATTCCTGTAATGTACTCGCTGTCGACAATAAATCAGGCGTAACCTGTTGAACGATACGTTTCCCATTCAACCAACCATGACAATAGAATTAATAAAAAAAAGCATGTCAGAAAAAAATTTGAATTAAAAAACTGACAGAATTTTCTTTAATTTGTACGTCATGATCGCTACGGCATCATTTCACTTGTAGTAAAGCATTATTAACCAACGTCTTTTCAAAATAATCATCTTCCATGTTACACTGGTCGGAAGCAATCAATTTTTGAGGGCTAAAATCACTCGATAATCAGATTTTGAGTTAATGAACATTGGTATTACTCTAGGAGCTGACTCAATTTTCCAATCCTACGTCTAAAATGAAATTAAGCAATATATACGCTATACTTTACAATTTCAATAAATAATAAGAGTTCGAAGAGTTATTTAGGTAAAAATCTGAATTACATAAACGGAAATTACACCAAGCAACTGACATCTTAAAATTCTAATTGTTCACTGAAATACAACCACAGATAAATGCTACTAAAACCATTTTAAACCCTCTTCGGTGCCTGCACATTAGCCTATTCAAATTCATACGAAGGTCATTTTTTGAGAAACAACAAACCCTTGTATTAACTGTTATGATAGTATGTTGAAATACAAGAGATTCATCAATGTTAAGCAACATAAAACAAATTAACGTGCGATGAATAATCGTATACAAATATTAAATATAACTTATTGTTAATATAGAAATTATTGACTTTTTAGCGACTCTTCAAAAGGTTTTAATAAAATAATACTTAAGTGCGACGTATTGTACTCATGACAAATTAAGGCTCGTTATTGGGTTCGTTACACTAAAAAGCTTCCGTTAAATATATTTAAAATCGTAAAGATTTATTTTGAATTTGTTTAACAAGCTAAAATTTATGTACCCGCAAAAAAATTCACACATATTCAAGGGAAACATAAGAATGTAACCTCAATATCAACTATTCAGAAAAAGTTTTTCCATACCCAGTTATCTTGATTTCCAGTTTCCTGGCTTTTTTTTTTTTGACTGGGTTTGAACAGCACACTGTTGGAAATTACAGTAAATTTAAGGAATTTTCAACGAAGTATCTAACTCGAATAACGAAAGAGTTCTTCGTAATTTTAAATAATGTAAGATTCGAAGAAACTATGCCGTATTTCAAATTCCGAGTTGCATTTTTCATTTTAAACAAACAAAAGATGAACACTTAGACAAAAGAAGATTGTTTTTATTGAAGACTCAAACAGTTTTTTTTAGTGTTTTGTTAATATACCAAGATTATTCTTTTGAATTCATGTTAAAAATGAACACAATGTCCGTGCATTTACGAACAAAACCTTAAATTTACAAAGATCCCTAGATAATTTGTAAACAGCGTTCTTCGTAAATTGAAAACGAATTTTTTTAACAGTGTAGTGTTCATAACATATGTTCTTTTCATTTTCTGTTCGCGGGAAACTGTAGGGTACATTCTTGCAAAGACATTCAGGTGATGCAAAACAATTTTTTAGTGGTTTTTATTAATTTTTTTTTAAATATTAGCTAAGAAGGCTTTCACAGTGCAAATTTTAATGTGTGCTTTAGATCTTACTTTGAGTATCACATTCCTTCCATTCCTTCACTAAACATACAAAATTCGCTTGTAGTTTTATCACGGTGGTGAATATGTAAAGACAAGGATTAGCGAATATTTCATGTCTAGTACAGTAAATTACTATACACAAGTAAGTCTAAAAAACAAATGCGTGCATCTCTAGTAGTGCCATTTATACAGAAACGCATGTGACATTGTTTACATCAACTTATTTTGACATTTCTGTTGGCAAATCGTAAATCAAACTTGAAATCATGTGCAAAAGGTAAGAATCGGTTTACATTATCATTAGTCTTTTATTCATCTACCATTTACAATTCTAGTCAAAGCAGAGATTGATATTGATGAATAGGCCTAAAGGCACACTTAGCTAGTCCGAATTAAAATTATCACGCCATAAAAAAAAACCAAACACAGTTAAAATGAGCCAAACAAATGATTAAGACTTCATCTGTATTGACCTATTCATTGATGTCATCCACCAAATTAATTGATTTCCAGAGCACAATAAACAATAGTATATATTTTCTTTTATCACAGCTAGACCTCTTTTTTAATGCACACGTCAATATAAAATTTACATATGAGCACTACTACAATTTCAATTTGAGAATTCTTACACAAGTCACATGTGGAAAACTGGCTTGAAGAATTTTATATTGTAATTTTTATTACATCTTAATGCCAAAGTAACTTTTTACAACCCAATTGTACATTAACATAATTATTCAGAAGGAAAAAAGTCCTATTGTAAAAAGCTGTTAAGCACTTTGTTTTAGCATCAACTTGAATGTTTCCATTAAATCTTTATGGCTATAGGCCAGATGTTTTCAAATGAGATAGCAATCAAATATAAGATATGAATATTCAAAATGTAACTAGAGCTTATCAAAGTGAATTCATCAAGAAGAATCAGACTGAAACATTTTTTTTAACGAGCAGCAAATTGATATTTCTTGAAGGAAAACGTTTACAATGTAAATGTAATGAAGCAACAATAACCCTACATTCAATAAAATCACTTTGCGCGACAAAATGTAACATCATTTATTGAATCCCGTAGACAGCAAAATCACCAGTTAAAACTGGTTTCAACCAGTCAAAATTCAACAATTACATTTTTGACATTATTTCCATGCACTTTTCTTTAATGGGGTATAATTAAAGAAAGATAACGAAATAAGGGATTACTATAAAAATCAAAACTGTATTTCATGATATAAAACCACTAAACACATCTATTACTTTTTTTTTTATAAATGTATTAATGCGATCTAAATCGCAACTAAAATGTTACTGATGACAGCTTTTCAGTACCAGGAGCCAAAAGGAAAATTTGGTAGTTTTAGGATTGATTTTGTGGTTAAAAAAAAATCTGACAGCTGGAAGGAGGTATTTCACTGCCGAACGGAATATTAGTTTTCTAGTATAGGCCTAAACATTATTTTAAAGCTTCTTATGTGGATTTAACATGATTCGTGTTTTAATGAGTTTGAGAATACGTAAATGCGTACAGGTTTTCAAATAATTACTAACATGGTTAATATGGGGGGAAACGTCATGGTAATCACTCACATAAATTAAGTAACTGTTGAACAAAATATAGCTAATCCTATCTTTTTAGAGTTTTATAATTTTCAGTTAAGTACTATGAATCTCAAAGTTAACGTAGGCATATTGTAACGTATTGATACATTTCTTATCTCCCGCCTGTAAAAATAGCTTACACATCTGGTCAGAAATTGCGTGCTAACTTTTTTTTAAATTTCAAGCCATGATAAAACTTGTAAAAAATACTGGGTAGATAAAAACATAATTAATATAAAAACCGATGAATCTCACTCGTGAATTTTTACACCTATGTTATTACCCTGTGTGATTACGTGTTGAATTTTTTTTTCCACAAAAATAAATGTAGTGCTCAAATAAAAGTATTGACGAAAAAATGATAAACAACATGTCATAATGTTGGTTTTATTGTAATTCTTACAGATGTTACACTTTATTAAGCAGTGCAAACAATGTTTTTGTTGTTGTCTATTTTGCGACTTTTGTATATAACTCGGTCAATGTTTTTATTTGTCATTTGGACATGAAAAAGTCGCAACAATATTCGGCAGCACAATAGACTGCAAACTATTTAACATTTTAATCATATGTATAATTTGATCACGGATTATTTTATATTCATTAATGACTTGAACCCATAACAAAATTGCAAATGTACAATTTGCTATAGTTTGGCAAATACGTTTTAGCTACTGGTGTATTTTTACTCCACAATACATAAACTTATATTTGCATGCATACAGATAGTTAACTAGCACAATAAATTTTAAGTTAATTTTACTGCTTCGTTAAGCAAATTTACATTAACACCAAATATGTCAATTTGTAGTATTTCCAAAAAAAATATTTCAATTTTTGTAGTTTATTAAGTGTAATTTTTAATTTTATCACCTTACAATTTTTCTACGAAATACTTAAAACATCTGAGTGAATTAGCGGAGTATTGAACCCACTTTTTAAACACAGGTCTAGCGTCGTAACCTTTTGAACATAGTGCACGGTAACAAATATTTTATTTTATATATATATATAGAAAGAAAATATATAAGAAATTTACCGAGTTCTTATTGTGTGTGTGTATATATATATACACACACACACACACACACAATAAGAACTCTGTAATTTTCTTACGTCGCAGTTTTTCCGTGAATAAAATTTAAAATTCCAAGAATACTTATTTTTATACACTAAAGCCGTTCCTCTATTTATCCTGAAAACAGTGTTTTTTTTTATTTTATTTTAAGAAATGCCCGTTAATAGTTACATTACAATACCTGTGAATTAATACTGCCTCCGCCATTTATTGTTATCCCGGGTGGGTCTGTGTGTTTTGTTTACGAAAACCTCAGTCAATATAAGTACTACTTTAAAAATCAAAGTAGTTAATATTACAAATGTATCGAAGTTATAATGAAATCTTAATGTTTGTACTAAAGACGCTCCTCTATTCTACCCTGCAAACAGCGTTTGTTAATTCCTACTGGTTTCTGAGAAATTACCGTTTGTAGTTCACATTTGATTGCTTACGCAATGAAGCGGCAGCCGCCATGTTGTGCTTTTAATTGCGTTGCCGATACTGTGGTTTTCCTTACGTAAGAAAGTGTATATTTTTTTGATTTGGATATTTTAACGCAATGAAACGTAAATAATAACTTAGCACATAACCTGACGTATAAAAACGAAATATTATGTTTGATACACGAAATGACAACTCATTTCGTACGTCAGGTTATGTGCTATCGCACGTGACATATTATTTACGTTACATTGCGTTAAAATGTCTAAAAAAAAAACACGTTATGGAAAACCACAGGATCAGCAACGCTATTAGAGCACAAAATGGCCGCGGCAGCTTCACTGCATAAACAATCAAATGTGAACTACAAACGGTAATTTATCAGAAACCAGAAGGAATCAAGAAACGCGCTGTTTACAGTCGTCTTTAGTGTTAGAAAAATATACTTTCCGAATTTTATTATTTTATTTACGAAAAAAGCCGCGACGCGAGAAAATAAGAACTCAAATGTATTTATCCTTTTCTTTTTTATCAAAAGCCACGAAGTTAATCCATACAAATTTGGTATCATTACAAATAAATTTTTATTACAGAGTTAAAATAGTTTTAATTAAAAGTTTATTATTGAATTATTTTTTTATTGAATTTCTATACTAATATTGAATAATTCTTTGCTTTTTCGAGCATAACGCAAAAACTACTGGACAGATTTTAATGAAACTTTCGTGAGTTTTAAAGCTTATATATAATTAGAATTAAGAACTGGTATATATTTTTAACTCGCTACTTCTTCACAACATATATGCTGAGCTCCCATTTCAACCAACACCCACTTTAACCAATAACTACTAGTATGTACCACACATATAATCGATTTTTTTTATTCCATCCCAAACCAATATTATTATTTCACGATTGATGGTAATTTTATTACATGTGATAATTAAAGAAAAAAATCACCCGGGACACACTAGTTAATTATTATAATCTATATATATAAAAATTTAGCTTCCGTATGTATTTGGCCGCAAAACTCGGAAAGTATACGATGGTTTGGATTGAAATTTTTACAGAACATTGCATCTTAACAGAAGAGTGTTTATATGAAATAAAAGTTTGGGAAAATCCACCGGAAAAGTCGGAAAAAAAAGTTTCTATAACTAAATATCATGGTCACCCAAATTAGTTGTGACCACGCTCGACGATGCTGTACCATATTGTCGAAGTTCAAGCACATCAGGCTACTCGACCATTGTGCCTTGACGACTATAATTTACACAAATATGTATATATATATATTTCAAGAAAGAATAAAAAACTTTATTTAATTTGAAAGTATATTCTTTCGACTCTATTGATAAAAATACGTTTAAATTAAAAAATACATTTCGTACAATACATTTGAAAATTAAATAATTCTTATCTTATAGCTTATATCTTATATATTGCTATTATAATTTGTTATAATCACGTACGTTGTTATGATAATTGTTGATATATCAAACCGGTTGTCATATCAACCCTGTTGTCATAGCAAAATGTGTTTGTTGATTTTTCCAACAATAATCTTTTAACACTTTTGTTTTGTTTTCTAATAAGCCAAATATTGATTAAGCACAAAATGTGTCACTGTGACCAGTTTATGTGTATGGTATCAATACTAATATTATAAATGCGAAAGTAACTCTGTCTGTCTGTCTGTCTGTTTGTTACCTTTTCCCGGCTGAACGGCTGAACGGATCGTAATGAAATTTGGCAAGGAGCTAGATTATATCCTGGGGATGGACATAGGCTATCTTTTGTCTAAAAAAATAATCTTTAAACGGGTTAAAAAAATATATCTTAATTTTATGTAATGTGTGTCATAGATATACAAACTGTTAGTGTCATTTCTCTATGCCTGCCGAGCAATAGCTTTCAAGCCATTACATTACGTTTTTCTATTGTAAGCAACTAAGTAGAGAGTAAGAAAAAATAAAGATCTTGACAGTTTGTAGTGTCGCCATATTTGTTTCAATTTTCAATACTGTTTTTGTATATTACAATTTAAATTGCAGAAAAAAAACATTATTCATATGTAGGTAATAATTTTTTCTATTTGTCAATATTGTTATTATGGTAGATAGGAGTACAGTAAATGCCTACATTATTATTTCCTTTATATCTCTTTCGATTTGGAGTGTTTCCATGCCATTCGCCCCCCCCCCCCCCCCCAGGTGGTTAAAGCCCCAAAATTTCGAAAGTTTAAAAAATTTTAAAAATATTTCTCTTTCGATTTAAAGTGTTTTCGAGCCATTCAGGGTCCTCGAACCTCCCGCCCCCCTCTGGGAAAAAGCCCCAAAATCTCGAAAATTTCAGGAATTTCAAATATCATTTCTTTCGAGATGGAGAGTTCCAAACCATTCGAGGTCCTGAACATCCACTTTCCGCAAAAGTGAAAGCCCCAAAATTTCGAAATATAAGAATATATATAAATGGATGTTGGCATGTATGACGTCGATAAACTCTTACACCGTTTGACCGATCGCCATGAAAGTTGGCACATCGAAGTGTTTTTATCATGAAGAAGGTTTTTATGCTATCCATTTTTTTTTGTAACTCGCCGCTAGATGGCGCTGTAGCGCATCAACTTCTAAACCTTTCAACCGATCGCCATGGGTAAACAGAAAATCATAGGTCACAGATACACAAACACTAATTATGTGTCATTTCTTAATGTCCAACACACTGGACATATCGCGATCCATTTTGCTGTAACTCGCGGACAATATATCACCCGGTGTTCAGCCCGGGCAAAGCCGGGTACTGCAGCTAGTTATAGATATAAATTGGTGTATTTTTACTGCAGCCTGTAACACAAATTAGAATTCAAGAAAAATTTGTGTTAATTTACACCTAAACAAACTTTTTTTTTAAAGTTACACGAGAAAAATGTGAAAGTAATAAACGTTTGTATATGTAATATTACCCGTATTATTTTTAAAGTGTGGTACGGCCTTAATTATCATACATTCCTTTCTGGCATTAAGATTCACATTTAATTTGTACGTATCGTACGCCTTTCGACAAATTGCTCCACACCTACGAATACATTTAATTTACATACTAATGTGTATGCTGCGTGCATATTAGGAAACTTATTAATACGTATGCGTACATGTAATTAGGCTTAATAAATATCTGTGCACAAGAACGCGTAATAGACAGATTAAAATGTTTTCCAACTTTTATTTTCGTCTACAAACAGTATACCCATTGGTTTGTAACGTTTAAGCCTAAGTTGATTAACATTTTTACATTCCAATAGGTTGTGTTTTAAACTAACTAACTAAAAAAAAATAGACTAATATTTTTACATTCCAACAGGTTGTGTTTTAAACTTATTTAAAAACAATTTTTTTATAAATTTTTAACGCATTTGAACACAAAAAATACTTAGTAGAGTGTAAGGATGAAGTCAAAATGTCAATAAATTTAAACATGAATTTTCCTTTCACATGCCCGTACTATTTCTTAGATCTTCCTACAAAACATAACTTTCCGCGCATCCTTGAATATACTGAACCATCTATGTAGCAATTTTCAAAACACAAATTCCCAGTGACGAAAAAAAAATGTTCCTTTTGCGAAACCGTTCCCCATCTTCAAGACTTCTTTAGTTTCGCATTTGTTTCAACACCACGTTTGTTTTGGCTGATAGAAGTAAAAATAAAATAAAAATTAAAAAGCCAAGCGAAATTAGAAACAAAAAAATCCCTTTCGGCACAGCCAACAATCGTAGGTAGAAAGAAAGAACCCATTTGTTCTGGAAATATTTTGGAAACTTCTATAAAAATCCTAGAACATTTTAAGAACTTAATGGTGTTCGCCTATATTCAAAAAAGATCGATTTGAACATTTTCATATTTCATGCAGCGAAATTATTTGAATGTTTTTAACTTAATGCATCCGGCACTGGATGTCTTAACGAATTTCATATTATGCCTACCAAGATAGTTATGCAATTATTTTTTATCTTATAACACTATTTTCACTCCTTGCACTAATACGTGGTCAAATAATTTATTTTGGACAAAGGTTTAAGGTAACATTAAGACGGTTATTTCTAAATTCCCATGAATTTGATACTAAGAAAGTTCTTTTTTTAAATTTCAACCAGTTTTTACGTTAATAGTTCGTTTTATCAAAAAATTTTTCAGCCAAAGGTTTAGATAAAGTTAGGAGTTTTACAATACATTATGATTTGATAGTATATCTATTAAAAAAGGTTATGACATTTAATCTTTCTGCTCTTATTTCCACCCTTTGAAGTAATGGTTTGTATTATCACAAAGGTTTTCAGACGCAAAGTTTTAGGTAAAAATTATAAGAATAACAAACAATTTGAACGGATTTGATAATGTAAATTCTAAGGGAGTTGTTTTTTTTTTAATTTAACCACTTTTTTTTCAACCCCTTGCAGCAAAAATTGTTCCAGACAAAAGTTTTAGATAAAAATTATAACAGTAATGCAAAACTTGCACGAATTCGATGTTGTTCCTACGAAGGCAGTTATGAATTTTTTTGTCCTCCAACCCATGTTTTTTAAACCCTTTGCAGTTATGGTTGGTTATATAACAAATTATTTCAGACGAAAGTTGTAGATAAATAATTTAAGGTTTTACAATAAAACAGAACGGATTTAACAGTGTATATGGTTCGTAAATAATGATTTTTTAAAATTCAACCCCTTTTTTTCAACCCCCTGCAAAAAATTTTTCTCTTATCAAAAATTGTTATAGACAAAAGTTATATATAAAAAATATATGATTAACAAACAATTTTAACGGATTTGATAGAGTACCTACAAAGGGATTTATGATTTATATATTTTTTAACTACATTGGTTTGTAGGTAATTTTAAAAAATAAGTTTTTGTACATTAAAATTATTTATGTCGCTTCAAAATTACACTTATACTTACTTGGCTGATTTTAAACTTTGGTACGTGTCCATATAATGAATAGATTTATGTTTTAAATTTTACTTTACTTTTTATCAATTATAGGATTTGTTTCAATTATAGGATTTGTTATTATTTTCGAAACTAGATTCACGGTCCTGAGATAGTTGCGTTTAAAATTCCCTAGGATGCATCATTTGTAAAGTGAAACAACTTTTTAACGATTCGCTCGTTTCAGGCCTAGCAGTATCGATTTGCCAGAGGTACGACTACACGTTAGGAATATTACGATTATTAAAAAAAAAAAAAGTCCATACAAGTGAATCTTACGAGGAAATGAGGAGAGCGGGTAGGATAATATAAAATAATTAGTTTAGGTCCCATTTAGTGTTTAACTTGCGGTACAACCATGGACGAAGGCAAGATATTTCCACCGTCGTACTATAAAGTCAGTGATGTGAGCATGTGATTTACATTTTTTATTTAAAAATATTTTTTTTTAAACTTTCACTGCGTTTACAGCTGACGAACAGAGTATTGCGCGAAGCTAGAATAGTTGCCGAGGAGATTTTCACAGGAATATATTTTTTATTTCTTAAGTTGCATTAAAAAAATTATGTAGTCACCATGTAAAACATTTTAGGGAACAAGATGTTTATTTCCCGTATAAAAATATTTTTAAGTAGTAACAAATAGTTTTCAATAACAAAAACAATACTCGTTTTCACGACAAAATGTTTATTAGCAGACTCGAAACTTGGTGATCAGATAATAAAATCACGATCACATTTAAATCAAGTGGAAAGAAATACATTTATTTAGTACCCCAAAATAATACGTTTTGTACGGAAATCTCTGTATTTCACTTTTCTTTCTTTAACACGAGAATAAAAATGCCACAAATAAATTAAATTGAATAAATTAAGAGATTAAATAGTTGACAAACATCACTCTAACAGACGTTCTGATGTCCACTTGAATATACTTTAAAGATACATAAGTAAACAATGGTTCTAAGGAATGCAGTCATTTACTTAAAAAATTTAAATGTTGACGTCAGTGCCTGGGCTTCGACAATCAATGTAGTTTCGATCGAGGCTAGAAAATTGGCTTTAAAAAAAGGGACAACATTAACATATGTTTTCAATGTAAGAAAATCATGATTTTGGGTCATCGGAAGGTGCGTATAGAAAACAAATGCTTGTAGATTAACGCGCGCGTCTTCAGTGGAGGAGTCACCGCTCAAGAGTTGTGTGGCTGCACACGGAACGATTTGGGCGTAGAGGTGAGCTGACAACCATTGCGCTCGCTAAAGTGGCCCTAAGGCCCACCCCGCTGTGACGCGGAAACGTAAGACCACGGAACACGCAAACACAAGGTAACTTACATTTTTCCAACCGAGATAGTAAAAAAAATATATATAATAATTTAACATGCAACATGATAAGTGGAAGACACAGGAATGAATATCTTTCGGTGGCGAAGAAAAGGAAAATTTCACACCCAAAATTACAGTAGTTACCTGAGTGTATTAAAACATTAAAACTTAAGTTTATTTTATTTTTTGTAAACGTAGCAATGCAGCGAAAAACTTGCGTGAATTTTAAGTTTGAAGACCAATGATAGTTGCTATAAGAAAAAAAAATTAAAATTTAAAAAAAAACAGTCGGAATTTACATTACAAAATAAAACTAAACCACCAATCAATGATAGGGCATTGTTCGTGAATCACACATGCATGTACTCGAAAGATTTTAAACGAGTGAAACACGTGAATCATGGCGACCACCGCGACTTCAGTAGGTACGTCACACCTTTGAATATATATACTAGGTCACACGTAGGAATGTGCTTCACTATCTCACCCCACCCCCCCTCCGCCCGACCCGACAAATGTAGTTGTGCTGATGAACTGGCGAGTCGGCAAGAAAGCAGAACTGGAACGCAACCCGCCTGGAACTTAGGCAACGCCTCGTCTGCACGTTACGAAATGACTTCGTCTGCTAGGCGAAGAACAGTCTACGTGTAGGAGCTTGCACATTTCGCGAAAAGATTCCCGAGACTAGCTAGCATCATCGTCTTTTGAGTTTCGTGATTGGGCGAGTTTCTTTCAGGTACACGCATATTGTTACAACTCCAATCACAGTAGTTCAGCACGGAAGCAAAAGCGTCCAAATAGCTAGAGACCGGAAAAATTCGCAGATTCATTTCGCGATTATCTGAAATTCATACATACATACATACCTTCAAGCTGCTTGTGCTATTGATGCACTGTTCGTCTGGGCGACTCTGGGCCAATGAGAAACCCTCAGCCAAAAGAAGTAACGAATCTCGGGCAAACCAGTTGAGACGACTCACAAGTCAGCAGCCAACGAACTGACGTTATTTGCCCGAGTATACAGACTGTGTAGACTATCCTGAAGGTCATCTAAACCGCGAAATGGTCCGATGTTCACGAAAGCGAATATATACGGATTCAAGACATCACAACGCCGGTTCGTCCTCTGGACGATTTATAATCACAGAAAATAGTAGATGCGCGCACGCGCGGTAAGGTCTCGGACAGGACACCAAAATCCGTTCCCTAAAATAAAGGGACTGCGCGTGAACTAAGTTAAGGGTTTGGGAGCGGTAAATTGCACTGGGAATATGGTTAGGCAACAGGTGTGGGCATATTCAACTCCTAATCCCTAATTATTGTGTCTCGGTCGTGCGAATTAATGAAGATTATGGAAATAGAGATATGGCCTCTGATACTAACGGTAGAAAATTAACTGTTTAACCTTCTTTCAAGTGTGAATAGAACTGTGAAGTCTAGCTTGGTGGTCATATACACCGCAAAACGATATGGTCTTCAAACGTATATTAAAAAATGGATGTGTGTCCTTATGTAAGCGCGTTAGAAGTTGTACTTACTAGGCGTAATAAAAAAAACTTGAATTTTGCGTGAAAATAATTAATACCCTTGAGTGATATAAATACGGGTGATAAACTATAAATTAGAAAAACATTAAATACTCAGTAATCAATGTTAATATAAACTTTGTATAAAATTAATTTAGTACAATGCATAAATTGAAATGAAAATCCATAATTATGCTGAGTGTTTACTATAATATATATTAATTTTAATTATTTTTAAAATAATGTAATTTATACCTAAGGTAACCTCACAAAAGCTCACCTGAAAACGACCAGGATATAACTAACATCTTCCACACACTCCCTGCCTGCGACAATTGGAAGTTTACAAGCAACCTCACCTCATACATACGAGAACATAACCTCACTTGTATAAATACACGTGATAAAAATTCACTCGTAATTTTTTCAAAATCGGCCTTAAAATGTATAAAAAAATGGGAAGTTAATTTTATATACATTTAAACCGATAGTACGCGGCAAGACTCGAGATATTCGCCTATTTATCACTTCTCTTATATGAAATTGTTTTAATGGTAACCTTACATATAGGAAGCGCTACCCAGACACAAAAGCTGGTCGGTAATGAAACATCGAAACTAACCTTTTATCTGCCGTGGATAGCTATCCCCATACAAAATGATATCTGCCGTGGATAGCTATCCCCATACAAAATGATCAGGCTTATAGTAAGGTACACACTCCACTTCAACCAATTTCCCTGTCTCACCTGTCTATATGGCAAAATAACAGATAACATATTTAACTGTACTTCAAATTAATACAATTTTTAGTATCCCATGAGTTTTATTTGTTAGTAATAAACATAAGGATTATTAACAATATAACAGCACACTAATTTATTTTTAAAAAAATTACTCATTCCGACCACTACTTATTTTTGTTCGTTTTACAAGGAAATTTAATGGAAACTATTTTTCACAATATTTTATTGTAGTTGTATAACTACACACGAGTAAAATATTTTACACTTTTTAACACGCTTTGAGGTAAATAAAATGTATGCTTTTAACTCCATGTTTACCACAATTTGTGAAGACAATATTAACTTGTTCAGAGAAAAAAAATTGTTTAAAATATTGCACAGGTATGTTTTGTGCGATCTTCATTATTCTCTGTATAGATTTTACAAGATGTTTTTGTAGCTAGTTCTCGAATGATTTCTTTGTAAAATATTTTTTCTTTTTTGGCCAGGCATACAGAAATAGGCCTACCACGGAATGAGATAACTAAAACCGCTGTAATATAAAAATTTCAGAGAAGGAAAAGTTAACGCTACGCAGAGAAACCACGCATAATTCGGTAAAGGTACCAGGTCCAAAAATATGGAAATAAAGTCGTAGTACACACACAAATACATGTCCTGTGGAGCGAACGTAAAATTAAAAATTGCATAAATAAATTAACATCTACGTATATATAAGATTCATATTAATGCTGAATCAAATGTATTTTGAGCTATATAAACATAAATCAATTCGCGAACATGATTTAGTTGTTGAATGCTTGATTTAGAAATTCCTGTTTTGAGTTCCTGAATCAAGATTGTACAAGAATTATAGAATGAGATAAAATTATATTTAACGGTTTCGCAGGATTTTGACCAATCATCAGTTAATACGAAAAAAAAGCCATAGTTAACGATCTCCATTCTGAGGAACAGGAATAGTATCTTAACTAAAATGATTTACAAGCACT
Source organism: Bacillus rossius redtenbacheri (assembly GCF_032445375.1). Taxonomy (NCBI): domain Eukaryota; kingdom Metazoa; phylum Arthropoda; class Insecta; order Phasmatodea; family Bacillidae; genus Bacillus; species Bacillus rossius. Next base: position 13,613,047 of record NC_086340.1, on the reverse strand, counting down.
ATATACAAAGGATTTTTTTCTCGAAAAAACCAAGCATATATAGAGGAATACAACACAAATTTATCAAGGAACGAGATTTTCTTCTTACATATCCTGGCTCTATTATGACCATTTATTTAGAAAGTTATGGAAATTTCTTTCAGCATGGAAGAATAATATGGAGAAAGCGAAGAGGAAAAAATAAAACACCCTAAACACTGCAATTTGCAAATTTTGAAAACGAACCATGAATAGCAATTATATGAAAACAGTATAGAAATGGTAAGTAAATAGTGTACAACACACCTCTTGATCCCAATGGCATGATCCAGAATACATTGATCCTGTTACATAATGCTTGCTGTTATAATTTAGTACATCGAAAAATCCTTGATATAACAAAAAAAAACCGTGATGTAACATTTAATTATGATTGCAAAAAAATACATATATTTGTTTTGAGCAGAACAATTCTTTCTTGTGAGTTAACACCACGGCACAAATTACTGTCGTCGATACCGGAACCAGAACCTCCAATTCAAAATTATGATTTCCCGTTTTCCCTCCCCCTGAAAATTTTATTTTATCCAGTGTGATTTGTGGTAAAGTAAAAAGTAAGGATGGGGTATAAGGTACCGTCTCAAACGCCATGTTAATTTTATAGTTTCATTACTTCTTTGGGTTTAAAACACTATAATTTGATACCGTTCTATCATTTATCGTTCTAACACAAATATTCTCACAGATATACGCGAAAGCCATTGTATTAGTTAGCATCACTTACGCACCAAGTAATTTATTTTCACAGTAAATTTGTATCACAATAGAGTAACAGTATTAGCTACGAGAAAATACATATTTTTTTCCATCATAGCGTTGGTATAGTAATTCTTCACAAATGCAGTGCGGATACTGGACATCTCACCTGCCATCTATTGAACCGGTGTGACCACAAAGGCAGGTTTATGGCACACAAACTTATCTCGTTCTGCGCACATACGTCACATTAAAGTACATTTCCCTATACCTACTCAAGCAGACATTTCTCCGGCGTAACGTCACAAATATTTAAACGGAAATAATGCGCCAAAGCACACCTGTAATTTTTTCTCTCACTATTTCTATATTGGTTCCTAGTGCTTATTTGATCAAATTTCTTACTCGTGTGAAAAATTTCAGGCAACAGATTACCACAATTTTGAAAACTTTCCAGAGGCGGCCGTACGCATTAAATATAAAAAAGGCCTAAGAAACTTAATACTGGTAATTCTGTTATTTAACAAGTAAACGAGCATTGTTTTTCACGGTGTGAGAAATTTAGCTGTTAATGTGCGCCATTTTGTTAAAATCAACAGTCATGAAACAAAATTAATTTCAAAATTTCACGTGAGGTTTATAGGCGTAGTAATTATTACGCTGCCGCCCAAAGCAACAGTTAAGGGCCCACTATTAAGGAAATCTACTTTCATTGAAATAACTTGATCTATTTCACACGTATGATAGAATTACTTTAAGCTCATGATATATTTCCTTGTCATTTGCGTGTCTTGGGCTGTTACGCATTATCGTAATTATATACAATTAACGGGAAGTAGGCCTAAGGTATGTGAACTAAATTGCCAAATGCTTACCTCCATTTCTCTCGACGAAATTTTCTCCACATGCTAGATACTTGCCTTCGTAAAGATTATCATAGTAGCTACTACCGAAAATACGCGGCAGAAAAACTAACGTCAAAAATTCACGGAAGTGTAAGGACAAAAATTAAATGGATCAAATCGTGCGAACACGACCATGTTGTTTTACTGTTATTTTAATTCTGACTCCACCAACATCCAATATAGCCTACCTAACAACCTTACAAAAACCTTACCTGCAACAAGTGCAACACCTGTTTGAACACATATTTGTATTATTTATTTCAAAACTCTGGAAATACGTTGCTGCATTCAGTCTAAAACCAGAGTGGCCTACGTTTGACGTACAGTAACTAGTGCAGAATAAAGTACTATCATTTACCACTACCAAGCGTTTGAACATTCAAACAATACCACACAGGATAGAAGAGAAACGAAAACACAAGTATCACAATGGGATATCACACAATATTAGTAGCGCAATAGTCTTACGAGAAAACACCGAAGAATGTAAATTTTTTCCTAAAAAAAAATCGCGTTATGTTTATTAATCCAGTGGAAGAAGCAGGCTGCGCGCGGAAAGTGGTCCGAGAACGATAAGAAAAATAACAGTTGGTTTCGTTGCAAACTGGCAAGTCCAAGAGCACGGTATGAAGTTCCTACCATGTCACATACAACGTAGGAACTCTATACCTCGCTGCTGGCCTGTGCCGTGGTCCGGTTTGCTGAAATAACCTTCCGTCCAACCGCTTCAGCAAACCGCTTCTGGGAGTGTCTTCTCTTCGCGTCCTCGCTTGATGGTTCCTTCTTCCAGCCCAACTCTCGAGTACCACAGCCGTCGCCACACCTGCCCCATACACTTTCATTCCGATTCGATTCTCGCTGAAATCACAATGGAGCGGGGAAAAAAAATAACTCGCGGTCGCGAATTCTAATACGATTGTAGAAAATTTTATTTATTATACTTTTATTTGGCGCAGTTAAGGCGTGTACGCCTTCTCTTACGCTGAAACATAAACAACTTATACCAAATTAACATTCAAGATAAGTACCAGCTAGGTTGCGTAGGAGCCACAGGGTGGCCAAATCTGCACGTTTAAACGAAAGTAACGATTTTTCTTATCAGCTCATGGCCTGCGCCATGTTGGTTAGACGTACAAGACATTGACCGAAGATCAACGTTTGCATTTTTTTGGTTTCAAGAGGTTGCTTATTGTGAATGTGATAATGTTAAAACATAGTAATACATATTAACCCTCATTAGACTTGGTAAAGCACTATTTAACAATTGTTTTGGGCGTCACAACATGGCGATAGCGAGAATAGCAGGAACGCTGTTACAGGAATGACCATAAGAATTTTTTTTTTTCGTTGGTTAAGTGGTGCATTGTTAAAACAATACATTTATGAGTGTATTGTTGAGATTTAGATTACAGAATTAGTGCATTTATTTCCCCCGGTGACAAATAAAAATTTAATTTTTTCTCGCAACAATTCGATATTCTGTTGTCGCATCGCACTATTGTTGATTCCAAATCACAAAGAGACAACCGTGAGCAATCTGACGTGCGCGAAATCCGAAACGGCAAACGAACAAAAGCAGTTTGAAACACCTAATTTAACTAAATAAACTTTCAAAATATTATAGTTCAATAAACTAAACTCTACGCAGCTGATAAATTACCCAAACACAAGACGCAAATCCATCAACTCGGTATAGTTATCATAAAAGAAACAAATAATTTCCCTCCGCGTTTACAATTAGCGCCGAACACGTAATAATAGTATATTTTAAAAGCAAAATGTACCTCAGGTCGGAAGCCTATATCGCATCCTTTATTATTAACCAGATCAAATAGTTGAGAAAGGTTGCTTATTTCATACTGTATTACACATCGTTTAGTTAAATGATAAGTAGAAAAAAAAGAGCTCATATGCATGGTGCCTAGCCAAAATAACTTAGAAGAAAAATTTAGCATGGTTAATATCCGCGAACGGACAATACTTACCATACTCAGAGGCAATCCATAGAAAAGTTTAAACGCTTGAAGCGTATTCGTGGCTGCTTGTATCCGTACAATCGCCTAACAGTACTTGTTTGATATTGAATTTTTGAAATAAAATAAAGAAAAAAAAATCCAAACCCAACTTACCACCTGCACGTCTCAAAATAAGAGCTCTCGTGATTTGAGTTCACTTTCCAAAACCAAACGCGAGCGAAGGTCAATTAGTCGGAAAATGTCGGCAACAGGCTACGACAGGCGTAGAAAAAAATGTTGAAATAAATCAAAATAAATGTGTTGTGATTCAAAACAAAATAACAACGGAAACCTTAAGCAAAGAACATTTACGCAAGAAAATACACAAGACAAAAAAATAAGCGAAGATTGTGCGTTACTTGGGAAACGTCAAAAGCAATAGTTCGCGATAGGCCTTCAAGCGGGAGATGAAATGGACGATCTTAGGTTATAAACGCAACGAGCCAATATTTATTTTATATTACAGGAGGAATAAATACCTGATTTAATTAATATAAAAATCTTAATATCAGTACAATACTAACGTACACAATCAAAAGAGTTAAGAATTATAACTAAATATATTTGATTGTCGCTTTATTATGGAATAACATGAAAATAACCAAAAAGTTGGACTTGTTACTCAGAGAACGTTCAAAAAAACATCTATATCACGAAATCATGGAAGAAATTTGAGGAGAAAAAAACTACGTCGACGTGAAACAGTATAGTATGAATAGTGCAAGTTTCCAAAAAATTGAAAGATAGAAAGTAAGAGAAGCAACTCACGGGATGAGCTCCGATAAGACGCAGAGGCCCAGCCATCACGGGCGAAGTCGCTCCATGAACTGGCGGGAGATAGGGCGGGCGCGCGCGCTTGCACACGGGACGCACCACAAGATGGCGCGCGTTGGCGGGAAAAACTGCCTGCACGCGCTCGGAACACGCCCAGCGAGCGACGGAGGAAACTCTCTCAAAGCCACCACCTCTCTCCGCGTCCTGAGCACGTCCGACCCGAGTCCGCGCGGCAGGCCTGATTCCATTTCTTCCAACCATTATCAAGCATGATTTTAAGCCCGGGTGTTGCCAACATGGGAGTTAGGATACAGCATGCTGTGACGTTTAAGTCACCTTTTCAGCCATACTGTTACGCTCAGGACATAGCGGAAATGGCTGGTGATAACGTATGATGGTTAGTAAGTACGAAATAAGAATCTCTCAGAATTCTTTGACCTAATAACAGATAAGAAAACTAAACTCTGGTTAATCTTATTTAAATCCATCATAAAACGAGGAGAAAAATATTGAGTTTTGTAAACTAACTCTTCGCTCTGAGCCTTAGACTTGAGTTTATTCCATTTCTTATGTACCCATGTTTTTTTTCTTCTCTCTTTCTTACTTTTTAAAAGTAAAAATACTCTGTAATATTTAGTTTTTGTGGTTGTACTGTCTGTTTGTATATATGTATATATTTGTATTAATTGACTTGTTCTATATCCCGGAGTCCTTACCTCCATATGGGATCTACAGAACAAAAACTGAATAAATAAAATCTCCCGTCAATCACGTCATAGTTATTATATCATTTTAAAATATTTCCTTTATTCAAACACCACAATTCAGCCACTAGAGCGTCTAGCCAATATGGGGCAACAATTAGTTGGAAAGAAAAAACAAAACGGCTTCACGTAATGCAGAAGTGGCTAACTCCTGGTTATACACTACGAAAACTAGGCAACACGCAAGAATATCACAGTCGTTTGTAAAACAAGTCACAAATCGTTACACGCAGCTTGAAATTATAAAATTGTAGAAAATAAAATTTATTCCCCGGACCACCAATATAATACATCGTGACCTTAAGCCTTAAGGGCACATAACATCTGCGCCTTAAAAACGATTTCACAACAACTTCCTAAAGATAGAAACGAAATCCAAACCGCAAGATGAAAAATGTTATTGTACCCGGCCTACACAAATAAATTAAATAACTTTAAACGTAAAAACTTAAAATATTCGCGCCAAAACTGGAAACTCAAAAGTAACAAAATTCCAAAAAGATTACGTTTGTCATCTTGTTCTGAATACCAAAGGATTACTTAGACTTTTTAAGAAACAGAAGAAAAATTCTACAACACAAGTAAACGATTCCGCGTGGCAGTCCTTCAACTATATCTTAAGATGATTTTAAACGTAATTTAAGCAAGATTAAAAACGTATTATGTTAATATCAGTCCAAATATTTAATTGCTGTTAAAGAGACATAACAAATTTTAAAATTAAGAAAAACTTGAGTTTGAGCACTAAACCACAAAGAAAAACCGCGCCAAAAATAGGAACTTATTTTCACTTCCAAATATTGTATTCACGCTTGTCAGTAAACATAATAAACCTTATGCCAAGCTTGTCAGAAAATGTAATGGTCAAGAATTCCAAGAGATTAGTCAACAAAAAATTAAAAAAAACTAATGTCTGTTGGAAATGCGAATGTCAAAAACCAAGCTACGTAGGTACTTAAAATTCCGTGGATAAAAAAAACTTTAGTGCTTAATAAAAAAAACTAACGTCTGTTGGAAATGCGAATGTCAAAAACCAAGCTACGTAGGTACTTAAAATTTCGTTGATAAAAAAAAAACTGCAGTGCTTATTAATGATTAACAGATCATGGAGACGCAAGATCTCTGACAAATACTGGTTTGGCTGGGTTCTATTTCATATCGCACCGAATTGAGTGAAGCGGCATCTTAGCTCAGTATCAAGATAATTGCATCTCAAAATAAAAAAAGTAAAAAAAAAAAAAAAAACAGGAAAATACCTGCACCGTCCTTAAACAAATTAAAAGGAATGTATCCTAACTAAAAAGTTAAAAAGGGATGAAAACATGTTTTTTTTTGTAATTTGACGAGTAAACGTGAGTCAATTCCTAAAATTCTCAATTTGCAGCTAAAATTATCTCAATTTTTTTCTCAGCTTAACTAAATTACTTCTACAAACTAATCCACATTTAACATACGAGATTTTCAGAGTTAAGACTAATAGATCTTTTAGATAAAATTAAGATATAACAACCTAGATGCAACTTTGTAAACATATGTACACGTGGCATAAAACATACCAAAAAAAAGTGGTCAACTAACATACATCACATTAGGTTTCAAAAATAATGGTTGAAATTGCAAAGAACGCTGTAACATTTCCTTGGTACATACATTCACGGTATGGTACTGTATTCAAGGAAATTTTTTTTTCTTTACGAAAATAAAATACGCATCAACAAATACGAACAGCTGGGCAGGAGAAAATACGACGCACTGAATAAGACCGCACCTGTCGTGAGTGGTTGGAGGGATGTCATTTCAGTTTCGTTTAAACATAGAACAAGTATATAAAAAAAAAGACAAGTAATCGTAATTATGATCTCTTATTGACAACTTTTTAAGAGTTGGTACTGATGTTATAAATTAAATTTCGATTTACAAAATGTTAACAATGTATCCGGAAAATTTTACACGCGCAGCTGTAACAAGGACTAGGGCATTACCTGTCATTATTTGAAAGGGGAGAAAAAAAATTGAGAAGGGAGAAGGGAGGGGTGTACGTACCTACGCGAACGCAGCGGCGGTCAAGGCCCGACCATCGAAACGCGTGGAGCACCGCGATTGGCCCGCGAGCCACACACACACACGCACGCACCGACGAGAGCGAGCAGTAGCAATGAACGCGGGCGACACCTACCTTCGACGCGACGAAACACGACGACGACCTCCTAGCGTCGCGGACCGCGGCAGAGTAGAGCAGAGACGCTAGGCTAGGCCGGCGAACCGAGCCGACCATGGGGTAACGAAAGAAGTGGAGGGGGGAGGATGAATAATAAAAAAAAAAAGAAAAGACGAAGGCGCGCCGGAGGAATAACGTCTTGGAGTACCTTCCTGAAAGTGTTGGGGTTGGAGGGGGGGAGACGACACGGGAGCGCGAGAGGGGAGGGAAGAAAAGGCGGGAGAAAAGATTGTGGAAGGAGAAAAAAAATGGAAGGGGGAGGAAGCTGAAGCGATGGAACAAAAAAAATCCTTCATCGAAATGCAAGGGAAGACGCGAAGGCGCGTTTTTAACTCTTCGACGCGCCCTCTAGAGAAAAAACATACACATGGGAGAGATAAAGACCAGCACCCGCATTGACGCTATGAACGTGCCATTGTAAATTATCGCCCCTTGAAACTACTGGAGAAATTAAGGTCAAGGTCCAAACTGCCACGCTGGACTACCATTATACCATCTAGCGTCGAAAGAGACAACTACTAATATCGAGCATCCCCCATCCCCAGAAAACATCCAAAACTCGAAGAACCACGGAAGGAAGTTAACACGATCACTATTCCGAGCAGAGTAGAGTAAATACAAAAAAAAAAAACCATCAACACACCTCACCACTGCTTCGAAAGAAAAAGAACACGTTCGTACATTAATGAGGAGCACACGCATCGCGCCTAGCGCCAGAGACCAGGCTAACGTCGGGGTCTTACCGGGGCCTAAAACCCACCGCGAATGACCAACGCTACGACACCAACTACGATCTCTTACTGACTGGGTCGACTGCCTCACGACAGCTATTCTCGACGCGTCCCCCTTTCCCCCCCCTCCTCAGTATTAAAACCTTCTCCCTCCCGCATCAAAGCTAACCCTCACGAGGCCTTATCAATTTCACTCCCCTCCCCCCAGCGCGACACTACAATTCATCATTTCCCCCCCTCGTCCATCCTTTCAATAAACTCCGCCCAATTGCTGGCTCATCGGAACTTCCGGTGACGTACAGCGCATGCGCGCCGCCCCGTCGCCCCACCTTTTACGTACCTCATATGCATTAAACGTGCTTGCCCTACCCGCTAAGCTCCGCCCCCTGCTTCCCCTACTTTTACCCCTCCCTTCCATTTCCCCTCATTTCCCCCCGCTTCGACACCACACCCATTTTTCTACCATGGCCATAGTAGAATGCAGGGGCGCGCAAACAGTGCGCGGCTCTGCCGCTAGGCAGCAGTAACGCCGCAGCTCTTAGCGCCAGCCATCGGCGGGCCCGCGAAGCACGTGTAGTTCCGTGTTTTTTTTTTTTTTTAACGACAGATTACTGCTGTATTTTTTTGTCCGTTACCCATATTTAAATCGAGACGTGTTGTACGTACGGTGTTAGCTCTTCATTTAATATATTAATCAACTAAATTAATTATACAGAAACCCTAGGCAGGGACAAGATAGTCAAAGTGCGTATATGTGTTAAATTCTATTTATGCATGTAGTGTCAAGACGGCTTTCAGTGATCATTACATACCTATCTATTTCGCTATTTTGTGTGTTACAAACATAGCAATTCAGGACTACGCAATTTCCACAAAAACTAGACTATAACCACTTTACGCACTGTTTTTTTTTTTTTTTTTTAAGGATTTCCGGGGGGAAGGAATTATACCATACCCACGCCCTCAAAGTGTACGCCTATAACCATAAAGAATATAAATTAAATTTATTTCAATATACTGATTAAATTTTCTAAATAGATAAATTATGTATTAAGTGTTGCTAAGTTAAGTCAAATCCAGTGTGCCAAAACGTTCAGAAACAAATAAGTTATGTTAGAATGTTTTTGAATGTATGCACAGACATTCACAATTTTTTTAAATTATTCTACCGGCTAAGAGGCCACACGAACAAACATAAAAAAAAAAAAATTCAAATATGTCGTATGATTTAAAACGTAGTATTAAAATATGTAGCAAAATAAACTTATAATCATATAACTAGGCTATATTGTTATCACTATGACTAATTTATGTGAGATAAATGTTCGACATTTTAACTCCATAAAACATTATCCACAGGTACATCCAGTAAATAATAAAACAAGTGGAATTCATTATAGAATAGCGGTTGGTTATAACTATTCCAGTTTTCTTAAGGTATTAAATTGAGCTTAAAATTACAGACATGAATGAAGTTTTTTTGTGTGCGTTTGTATACAAAAAAATAATTTTAGTGGAGTAAAACCTTGTAATACTGGCTTATGGTATGTTTATATATTAACGCAAAATATTTAGTTTTAAAATAATAAACAAAATATTGTTTTGATGTTTTACTAACGAGGAGGTTATAAATTATAGGTTATAGGTTTAGTAAAATGTTTTTTACACAAGGCAATTACCATAATGGTAGCGTATCAACAGTATAAAAGTAAACTTTTAACTCCATGGCACTATTTTTTTTAATCACTAAAATAAAGCGAAATTTCAATTCCATAATCAGAGCTAAATATATAAATTTAGACATTTTTTTATGTTACTTACGTTGCTATTAAATTACCTTTATTAAAATTTTAAGTTAAACACCAAACATCCAACCCATAAATAGCTTACACTTCAATCTAAACGCAAACTTTGAAAGAAAAAAGAGTGTCAAAAAGTAGATAAATGATCCAAACTAACATGATTTACTTCAGAGTATTTAATTATAAATAAGTTGAATGCTCACGGATATAAAAAACAATTATAATACTTCAATTTTGAATATAATTACTAAAACAGTACAGCTTTAAAAAATAGAATAATTTGCTGTATACTCAAAATTATCTCGAAAAAAATATTTTATATATACATACATACAAAAATTACCATAGCCACGTGCTGCAAAAATTGATTCCAAAGGACACTTTTGTAAAAGTAAAAAAATAATAATAATTCTGTATATGGAGTGTGGTAGGGTTTTAAATTTTGTAACGGCACTGTCTTGGCTACGACTTCCACGATAATCTGTCAGAATTAAAACTTCGCCTACGACAGGCAAATCAAACTGGCGGTGGATTCAATTATTTTTTTCCAGCCCTGATCACAGCGTGGCAAAATGCGAGCCGTTCCCAAGGTTAGACGCGTTTTGCCCAATGGCCCGGAGAAGATTATTCATGTACGTTGTAAATGTGCTTCCCCTTTCAGTCGCCTGGTTTTGTATTACTTGATGTAAGCTTTTGGACATATGCCATTGCTAATCACAAAAATAAGTCTGTAGAAGAAAACTAAAAAAATACCTAAAAGACAAAAACACAAATTAAGCAAAAAATTGCTGTTGTAAACAGGATATAAACACCAAATAATATTCCATAACAGAAATATGGTCAACAAAGAAAAACAAAGAAAAATTGACTAAGAGATCGAAAAAAAACCCGCAAATGTTGACAGCACAAAAAATATTGAACCAAAAAAATTCAGCACAACAGTTGTAACAAGACAAAAAACACGACAAAACGAAAATACGAAACAAACACAATAGTTTTACAAAACAGAAACAAGCGACGTTTCGGGAACTGATTTCTGCTCCCGGCTTACATCAAGTCATGCACTCCCATTGCACAAATCGTTCAAAGATAATGGTGTTGTATTAGTTTAGTTCCACCTGATATATGTATGTGAAAAAGAAGATTTCAAAACGAATGTCACGCAAAAATTTTTTTAAAAACTAAAATAAAGAAAGTGATCAGGTCAAATCTCTTCTACTAAGGTGATCCATTTCACAAGTGGGAAACGTGGCGGACGTTATCGTGGCTTGTGGGTTTCTCGGGGTACTCCCATTCCTCTCCACTCTTTCATTCCGTCAACCCTCAATCCTCACCACGTCATCCATCATCGTCATCTCTAATGACCATGATGTTGTCAAGCCCATTCATCATTCATTCATTCATTCTTTCGTGTTCCGCTATAGCGAGTCTCATCCTTAGATTGCAGTGTGCTTTAAATTGGCGTTTTACTTTCTCTTTCCAATGAAAGATATCTGCTATTAGCGCTGTCCTTGTTAGAGTGTGCTCTGTTGCCAGATATACCCAAACAGCACAAAAATTTTGGTCACAGCTTTATAGCACAATGCTTTATTTCTTAAAAGTATTTTGAAAAGGAGAGTTTGTAAAGAGAATTTCGGAAATAAATTTTCTTGATGAATTTCATCAAGAGCATCATTTTATAATGTTCAATTATTACTTCTAACCAAATTTAACAAATATACGGTATCTTGGTTTCAATCATTTTCGTCATAAAATAAGGAGTATTTAGTTAGTATTAGAAAGTTTGTCTCTTTTTGTCTATATGACGTAATAAATAACTGACTACTACAAAAAGTTTTTCCTGTAAAATATTAATTTATGTTTAGTATTGATACGTTTTCACTTAGATAGTATTCGACTGTAATTCAAAGACTAACAAAAACACTTTTTTTAATGTCCTAGAAAAATTAACAATTCATAATTCACTCAAACTTATTATAAATATTATCGATGGTTTACACAGTAAGAATTTAAATTCAAATTTAGTTTTTGACATACGCCATTGCTGGTTACACTTTATGTCATAAGACACCTCAATTACAGACGAGAAAGATCAATATACAAACCCACAGAAAACAATCCAAAAAAACAGGTACACGACCAATCAGAGGACTGCTCGCCTGTCATTGGCCGCTTCTGGAGAGGGTGAGGGTCTATATTGTAAATACCACCTGCCAATTGTTTCTGTAGTATTTATAAAATCAAGAAAACGAAGTTATTAATATTTGTCCTTCAAAACTTATTTTTTCTACCCTTTGCAGTAATTTTTCAGACAAAAGTTTTAGGTAATAATTAGAAGGCTTACCATATGTCCGAACGAATTTGATAGTGCACCTACTAAGGATGTTATGAATTTTTTTTTGTCTTTCAACCTCTGTTTTTTTTTTTTTTCACCCTTTGAACTAATGGTTGGTATTATCAAAAATCTTAATCAAAAACTATTTTAGACAAAAGTTTTAGATTATATTTAGAAGTCTTACAATAAATTTGAAAGGATTAAATCAAATAAGTAGTAAAGAAGCAATGGATTTTTTTTTTTGGTATTTCAACCCCTGTTTTTTCAACTCCTAGCAGTAATGGTTGATATTATCAAAAATTATTTCAGTCAAAATTTTAAGAAAATATTTAGAATGTTTGTAATAAATTGGAACGGATTTGATGGTCTGTATATTAAGGGAGTTTTAATTATTTGGTCCTTCAACACATGTTTTCCCCAACCCTTGCAGTAATGGTTAGTCGTATTAAAAATTGATTTTAAAATTGATTTTTACGATACTTTTACGAAATATAATACCTTAAAACGGACGTTATATTTGTTACATCAATAAAGTAATAGGAATATTTTCCGGTTTTCGTAAAAAACCTTCCCCATTTTTACCCCTTTGGTACGATGATTCTCTTTGACGATTTCGACCGAGATTTTCCATCAATATATTTGTCCATATATACACACACACACTTTTGTGTTAACAATAGTGTCTTTAAAAATTTCAATTTATTTTATAAGCTGTTGTTTACGTGTTTACATAAAATAACACGGTTGGTGTCTTATACCTTCCCACAATTAAAATAATAAAATTTAATTTAGTTTTACTTTTTTTAATGTGAATTTTCCGATTCTTTGCTTATAATTTAATAGAATTTTTCTGTAAAATTATTAACAACGAAATAAAAATAAGTAAATGTTATCTCCCAAACTATTGCACTAGCTAAGCTTGTTAAATTCTTTAAAGAAACCGTATCTACACAACTATTAAGTTAATTTTATACGTATGCGAGACAAAGTGGGGTAATTACAAAGTGTGATTTAAAATTACAGGAAAATGTACGAATATTTCGTCAATACACATTGAATAAATATTACTTTTTTTAACGTTTTCATAGTCTGCGGACGGTTTGTTATTAGGTATATTTCGAAGAAAGACTAGGTACCTATTGTAGCCGTTACCATGGTGTGACTTTCGGAAAATTTTTATACAGTTTTTCGTTTCATGGTCCATAGACCCTAAAACCATCTTCAATACAAATACTCCCTAACTTTCACAAATCACTTTCAAACTGATACATAAAATCAAGTAATGAAAAATTTTGATCAAGTTCGTTAATGGGCAAAATATGACCAAAGGGGAAATCTGACCAATGGGAAAGTTTATTGAAAAACAGAAATATCGCTATAACTCCCATAATACGACTAATATCTCTTCCGTTTGAACGTATTATAACTCATAGGAGTAATACCAAAAACGTTTGTCTAATTACATTTTTTATACAACAAACCATAACAGAGAGAGGCGGAAAAAACAAGGGTTGGAGGACTAAAAAATTCATAACTCCTTTAGTAGGGACACAATTGAAATGGTTCAAATTGTTTGTAAATATTATAATTTTTATCTAAAACTTTTGTCTGAAACAAATTTTGATAAGACGAATCATTGCTGCAAGGGGTTGAAAATACAGGGGTAGAATTAAAAAAAAAAATTCATTTAACTCCGGATCATGTACACTATTACATTTATTGTAAAAGATAAAAATTTCATTTACATATTTTAATTTGAAATAATTTTTCAAATGACAAATCATGACTGCAAGGGATGGATAATAGCAGGGTTTGAAAGACAAAAAAAATCCATAACTCCCTCAATATTCACATTATTAAGTCAGTTAAGATTGTTTGTGAACCGTATAAATATTATATAAAAGTTTTGTCTGAACCAATTTTCGAAACGACTAACAATAATTGCAAGGGTTGGAAAAAACAAGGGCTAAAGAACAAAAAATTCATAATTCCCTTAGTAAACAAAAAAAAACGAATCCGTTCCAATTGTTTATAAATCTTATAACTTTTATCTAAAACTTTTGTTTAGAACTATTTTTGATAAGACTAACCATTAATACAAAGGATTGAAAAAACAGGGTTGGAATAAAAAATAAATAAATTTTCCTTACCATATAGGCCCTACGTAAATTTGTATGTAACCAACCATTACTGCAAGAGGTAGAAATACCAAGGGTTGATAGACAAAATAAATTATAACATTTTTAGTAGGTATACTATTGAATCCGTTATAATTTATTCTAAAAATTCTAAGCATCATCTAAAACCTTTGACTTAAATATTTTTTGGTGAAACAAACTATTGCTGTAAAAAAAAGTTGAAATAAAAACTGTATTACTTCCTTACCATTAAATTCGTTCGAATATATGTATTTTATACCATCTTACTATTATTTAAACCTTGGTCCAAAGTAAATTTTTACACGACTAAGTATTAGTGCAAGGAATGAAAAATAGTTTTTGAAAGTCGAAAAAGTTCATAATTACCTTAGTAGGCATAATATGAAATTCGTTGTCAGTTATCGAATGCTGGATCCATTGAGTTAAAAACATTCGAAATATTTTCGCTCCATGGAATATGAGAAAATATTATAACAATCTTTTTGGATAGTTAAAGAACACATGAGATGTCATGTACATTTAGTTCTTAAAATGTTCCAGAAGTTTATGGAAGTTTTCAGAACATTTGCAGAAGAAATAAGTACTTCGGAATCTTCGTACATACGCCTGAAGGCTGTGCCAAAAAGTTTTTTTTTTTATCGAAGCGTATTTGAAAGAAAGCAAATAATAACAAAATATGAGCCAAAAAAAAACGTAAACTTTATAGTAAGTTTTAAAGAGTCAACTAATAGGTTTATTTGCTACATAATACGATAAAATTAAGTTTTTTTTTGGTTACGTATTCAGATTCGTTCAGTTGATGAGAAATGCGTTTCAAAAGATGTAGCACTTTTATAAAAGTGTAATTTTTATATTACACAACTTGCATACGTAAAATATCGTTGAAATAAAAGTTCAGTTTTCGTTATTTTATATATAAACACACAGTAGCGCAAATCTGTACGATTCTCAAAAAAAAAAGGGGGGGGGGAAACCCGCAGAAATATCCAGGAGGGGGGGGGGGGGGTCCAGAGTTTTGTACGTGGGGTTAACCAACACAAGTAATCTCTGGATACTGTGCTTGTATGTTGAACACTGGCCATATATGTTGGCCTGCATGCATGCAATAAGCAGAAAACTTTAAAATATGTAGAAATTTTTCCATAAAACATATTTTTTGATATCAAACTCGTTTCACAGTCACGCTTATGCAAGTGCAAGTGGGACCCCTCAGTGAGGGAATTATTAATTCCAGGGGGGCTCGGGCACCCCTGGTTCACCCCCCCCCCCCCCCAACCACCCCGGGATCTACGTTCATGTGTGTGTGTATATATATACACATTCATACATACATACATACATATATCACTTGTGTCGGTATACATTCGCGAAAAATATTTAAACAGTGTTCATGATATTCTCTCAACACAAATTCGTCAGGCAAAAAAAAAAGTCTCTGAAAACATTAAGCTACTAGTTGGTCGGAGCTTAGTCCAAACTAAACCTGAACTAAGTCCGCTGCAAACGACGTGATAGTTCCAGAACTATACGAGGATTCTAAAATAAGACATACAAGTTATTTGCTGCACTGTTAAAAAACGATTCCCCTTAAATTATTGAAAAAACACTGCTTAGAGTGGTAGTATCGTAAAATATTTCGTGTTTTCAACATAATATTACCACATTTAATTGTTGATATATAATTTTTACCAAACAATTAGGCCTACTTGTGTATTTAAAGGGTTTTTACGAATATAAGGAAACGGTTTCTTATGTCAGTCCTAGCATGTACTGAAAGCATGAAATCACGTGTTATGCAAGTTTGGATAAACCATTTTTATGTAGCATTCGACTTAAAATTCATTAATTTTGGTATATAATTCATAAATCGATAAAAATGAAGTTTTCCCAAAACAATACAAACCTGAGATATTCTAGGTTTTAATAAAACCACAATTTTTATTCATTTATTGAATGGTATATTAAAATAAATTAATTACCAAACAAAGGCTGCATACGAACGGAAAACTGTATACCACTTGATCTCATGCTTTCAGTACATGCTTAGTCTTTAATTTCATAAAAACCATTAAATAAAAATATTAGTAGAAAAAAACTTTGATAAACCATCATGTATGGATACATTATGAAATTATTTAAAATCAAGTGTAAAATTACGATACAATAAAATAAATAAATACAGTTTTGAAACTATTGTCTAATATCTTCGTAAATGTACAGAAACGGAATTAATTTGACTAGAAACCTACATGGTACAAAGCTATGCCTTGTAGTTTTGCAAGAAATATCCTTGGCAACAGGGTTTCCAAGGATACAAAAACTGGTTAATTCTACAGGAAATAACTCATCTTCCTGACGCGTGCCTGTTTACCTTGTTTACAACAGGACGCGGAACTCGGATATTGGAATTTGGCGTAGTTTATACGAAGACTAGCTGACGTAACTGGCTTTGCATCCGGGCTAAAACCACTCTTGGGAGCTGATTTTCGGTAAACCACGTTCTCAGTTGATGCCTATATGAAACATCACTGCCGAGTTTTAAGCCTGCAGTTCAAATACTTTAAAAACGAAATTTTTTGGATATTTGGCCCTCCCTCTTCCTTCCCACCAAATAACATGTATATATAAAGGGAGACGAAAAAGCATCAACAACACAACAGCCGTTGCCATGGAGATTTTCGCCCAAAAACTGGAATTTTGATCTTAAACGCCCCCGCAACGCCCCTAGGAAGCTGATTTTAATAAAATATCCTTACCTAGTGTATGTCTGCACTGTAATAAATACTACTTTTTACAAGGGAAATCCTTGGAAACCCACTTTCCAACGATATCATTTGTAAAACTGCAAGGCACATCTTTGTAAAATGGCAAATGGTACAAAGCTCTGCCTTGCAATTTTACAAGTGATATCGTTGGCAACGGAGTTTTCAAGGACTATCCTTGTTAAAGTACCAAAAGAAATTTACAGTGTACGATAATTTCGGAGAATCCATGATGTGTGAGTCATTTATTGAGGGGTATTCCGCTTGTATATAATAAAATAAAATGTTTATACAATAACTTCATGCTTGTAAGCACACACATATTTCAACTAAACACACACTTTTAATATCTAACATTTATTTCAAAATAACTTTACCATCGACTCTACATATATTTTTACTAGTGTATATTATTATATAATTATTGTACAGCGGGACTGTAAGTTTGTTTGCAAGAAAACAACAAAAAAATTGCCAGATTAGTTATACTATATATATATACCTATATATATATATATATATATATATATATATATTTCACTGTTATGAAATTACATAATTCATGCTGAACGAACAACGTAAGAGAACACATAAATTTTTCGTTACCGAGGTTAGATGTTACTGCACGTGTTAATGACACACGAAACTACAGTAAACGCGTGGAATATCATGTCAGTGTTAATAAGACTGCCGATTGTCGCTCTACCGCTCTGGTTCTGGGGTAGAGCGCCTGCCTTGTGACATGTAGGACCCGGGTTCGCGCCCCGGTTCATCCAAGGCGGATTGCCCAGATACAATGGTGGTATTTTCTCTGGTAGGAATACAATCCCTTGTAACAAGTCAGGCTACCAAAGAAACGGTGGGTGTAACAGAAAAAAACCTTCCAGGTGGCTTCCAAATGGGGAGCCCGTTTCTTTTCTTGGGCTCCCCATGCGGTGGCCACTCCGGGGGGTTTCTCCGGGGAACGGAGTTTTGCAAAAAAAAAAAAAAAATAGTGTTGTAGAGTATTAGTTTTTAGTAACTGTAGCATGTTTTAATGTTACAAATAAAGCTCAAACAAAAATTTAAAAATAAAAAAAATATGTTTGCTTTTGTACATAAAATATTTTAATTAAGTGCGTGTCAGTCAGTGGTTGTAAACCGATGTTGTGTGTTCAACCATGTATAGGTATATATTTTCTTGAAGTGTTATTTACAGTTAAATTTTACAGAAACCTTTCTTTTGTAGTATTAGAGAAGTTTTTGAGAAAAAAATATTTACAGGCACATGAATGTTATTCCTAAAAATATTATATCTGTAAAACCACATAGTTTTCAATCAGGAATATCGTCTTCAACATACGCTTTTTTATATGTGTGTACCAGATGTAAATAAAATATTCTATTTATTTCAACATGAGCAAAGCCTTTGATACTTTCCAACATAATCTTATTATTAAAATAAATAATAGTTTAAAAACTAAAAAACACGCTTTATATAGAAAACCAAACTAAAAAAGAAAATAAATTTTAATAAATTTGAATTAAGTATAGTGTAAAATTTTTTTAATAAATATAAATTAATAATAATGTATATAAGAAAAAATGTATTTTATTTTTAAAAAAAGCGTGGGGTGCTTTTTAAGATATTATCGAAATGATAATCCTTCAACTCATACATGTCAATAAAATATTTATTACTGTTGACACCATGCACCCCACGCTTTTTTTTAAATAATATAATTTTTTCTTATATACACTATTATTAATCTATATTTATTAAAACAATTTACACTATTCTTAAAACAAATTTATTAAAACTTATTTTCTATTTTTTAGTTTGATTTTTTATATAAAGCGTGTTTTTTAAACTATTATTTATTTTCTACTTTTTAGTTTGGTTTATTTAAAATTTAAAGTCATTCTTCTTTATCGACGTATGAAAGAAATTTTATAACAATGTAAAAAAACTTGATAGTTATTACATAAATTTACTATTAAAGTAGATTTTGCATAGATATTGGCTGCAGTTAAAATATAATCGATAAATATTGTTTTATCTCAGAAGTGTGTCTAGATGTGGCTCAATTTTTTATTTATTACATGACTTTACCATTAAAGTGAATTTGAACTTCTAAAATATATCTCCAATATAGCGTGTTGAAGAACTATAGTACTCAATAATTTCAATATCCTGCTATGAAAATCAATATATTCGGGAAGTCACTGATGTTTATTCTAAGTCAGCATATATGATGGGTGACCATCCTTTGTTTGCAAATGTCTCACAAAAAATTTTCTCCCATTTGTTCCAGTCCGATTCCACTGTAAGTTTCATTTGCATGCAGTTGTACCAAACTACACTGGAGTATTCTAAGAAATGTTTTAAAATTTCCATTTTCTTTTTGTCTTCTTTGATTAGGAAACGTTCACATTCTTTGTTCAAATCTTTAATCCACCGGTAAGCATTTGAGTTTATGCTCGTGAATTTCTCAATTATGAATTTGCAATTTTCCCTAAATTTTGAGTTTCAGATATAGTTTTTTTTCTTCAAGAAATTTTTCTAACAGTTTTTCCAATTTTTGATTTGATCCACTAGGTATAGATTCAGCACTTTGTGTTTTTTTCTTCAATTTATTCCAGGTAAAAATCCTTACACTAAGTTTTGCTCTCTATCCAAATATGTTTTTGATATATCATCTGTCAAACGTATCCATATTTTCCGTGTTTCATGTCTATTATTTAATTATTTACTGACCTTGGCATAGTTTGGAGTATTTGTAACTGGTGTAGATTTGCAGGTTGGTGTTCGAGTGGAATTTCAAAAATCTGCCCATCAGGTGTAGCTATTGAGGTTATGCATATAGTGTTTGATTTCCCATATGCTGTTGGTTTCACAGCAAAATCAAACCTCAATTTTTCCATGTTTCGTAAAATATTTGCAGAAAATGTTGTTTTATAATAATGTTTCACTCTTGGTTAAATAATAAAATGAAACAAAGACGTATTTCAGGTCTTTTTTTCATATTTTTACAAATATAGATAATATTCTCTTCAAGAAGGATTTTGTTCACAACAATCATAACCCACTCTCAATTTTCATTTAAAATTAAATGTCACAATATTTAGTAGGCTTTGTTTATATATATATACACACATACACACACACACACATATTTTTTTGTAACATATTAGCTCTCGGTGTACGGAAGTCGCATGGAACGGAAATGTGTAACCACGGTGCCGCCATCTGTGGCGGATTGCGCTGTCCAAAGTTCACAAAGCCAAAGAGCAACTTTATAGTATTAACTGTTTAATGAATTTCAACAAGATTGGCTGTATTTTAAAAAGATTTCTTGTCGAAAATCATGTCCGAAGCCAGAGTGTAGTATTTTTTCAAGCCTTTTCGCTTTTATCGGAGACGTTTCATTATATAGTTTAAAATTTCGCTGCAAATAAATAAATATATATATATATATATATATATATATATATATATCACAATGACATGTGAGACCCCAACCTTAATAGTGACACACTCGCCAAACACCTTGTCTCATGCCGGCGAACCCAACACGCAGGCATGCATTCGGAAGGAAGGCGGCCCCTTCAACGTACGGAAGTCCGTTTGACGCCTCGGGGTGGCGCGTCCCAGGGCGACAACTGGACAACATAAAACATCCCAGATAAGGTCAGCGTCGACCAGCCGACTTCCCTCCTCTAATAGTCTCCTCGTCCGACTAATTACGCGTATTTCCGTTGGGACACCATTTGGATGATTAATTTATTTTCCGTCCGCACACCACTCAAGAAAAAAAAAAAAAAGAAGTCTTAATGTTCAAGTAGCAGTTTGAAGATAAACATAGCGTTCGAGTCTCCATTATTTTGCCGTATACGGCTTTCAAATCATATTCGGAGCAGTGTAATGACTTTAAGCATGGTTTATATAAAAAAATCACATTAATTGGGCGTGCCATGAACTAAAGTGATAAATTTTTAGACATTACAGAATTATTTAGAGGTAAAATATCTTGTGGAGGTATTAAAAAAAACTCGAGAAGAATCAAGAAACATTTTTATAGTATAAAAATTTAGATTGTTTTTTTTTTTTGTTTTTCTTTGTTTTTGAACAGTTCATTTTAAAATTGAGATAAGATAATATACATACG
Organism: Bacillus rossius redtenbacheri; assembly: GCF_032445375.1. NCBI lineage: Eukaryota > Metazoa > Arthropoda > Insecta > Phasmatodea > Bacillidae > Bacillus > Bacillus rossius. The sequence continues at coordinate 13,591,699 of NC_086340.1, read as the reverse complement.
AATTTTTTTGAAGCGGTGTTATTAGAAGGAACATTCCAACTTACACATTTTTCTATGTTCTTCATTCAAAGTGCTCAATTCACGAAAAAAAAAAAGTTTAACGATGCAAACATTGCAAAAATCTCACAGAAGACTACACTCTCTTTAGTTTCGTGCTTTCGTCACATTTAAGATTATTAAAAAAAAATCATAGCCTGGGTTATGATAGTTGATCGCTGCCTTGAATTTTTTTTTAAATATCGGCCACAGTTTTTATTGTTGGGATACATTTGGAAGTCAACTTGCATAGTGTGAACGTTACGCAATCTGTATTTGGTAAAACGCGTGAATTGAACAGTTATTTCCTGCTAGTATTTATATGCTTAAGCCTGATAGTTAAATTTCAGCAGATTATAAAAAAAAAAGTTTTAAAATACAATACGTCTATGTTTGGATGAAATTTGAAATACGAAAATTATGGCTTCGTAATGATTACTCCAAGACAGCTTGAACAAATATCACTTGTAGAAGTCTCAGTTACAAGGAAGAAAAAAAATTCTAGACTGATATAAAATAAAAACCGCGATATTTCTGGATCTCTATCTAATAATCGTATTTTGATACGGAGGTGGCAATTCGGCAGGACTGTGAAAGAGAAGGTCAGTATAACAATATCATCACTTTTTTGCGATTATATAAGCGGTATCTATAATTGTATTTTAAAATAAAATAAACTTCCACACCGAAATCTCTAGGAAAAGTATACTTTTAGAACTCCAGCGTTTACACATAAAATGAAAAGAAATTAAAATTTAAACATTTGGTATTTATTTAAGATATTTTGAATCATTTTTCTTCAGTCATTTTTTAAAATTATTCCGTTAATACAAGTCGTAAATACATTAATGCGATTATATACATGAAACAAACACAGTGGTCAAGTTTGCGTGAAATACATGCTTACAGTTACGTGTTTGCAAACCGGCATTAAATCCAGACTACTTGGAAACAGTAATTCCTGTGTAGTACGAGGTAAGACGGGCTAAATGGAAATGCATTATGCCACTAAGGAGTAGAATATTATCGTTCCAGAATAATCCCTTTGTTACCTTAAACTGTAATAGGTGTATATATATATTTTTGTTGTTGTTGTAAATTGAATAGCAATGACTTGATGTAAGCTTTTGGACATACGCCATTGCTAATCACATATATGCCTGTAGAAGAAAACTAAAAAATACCCAAAAGACAAAAACACAAATTAAGCAAAAAATTGCTGTTGTCAACAGGATATAAACACCAAATAATATTCCATAACAGGAATATGGTCAACAAACAAAGAAAAACAAAGAAAAATGGACTAAGAGAACGAAAAACCACCACAAATGACTGCACAAAAAATATTGAACCCAAAAAATTCAGCACAACAGTTGTAACGAGATAAAAAACATGACAAAACGAAAAGACGAAACAAACACAATAGTTTTCCAAAACATAAGAGAACGAAAAAAACGAAAAAAAAAACAACCACATATTATGACAGCCCAAAAATATTGAACAAAAAAAATTAAGCACAACAATTTACAGGTGCTTGTTAATTTGTTCATTCACGTGAAACAAACTGTATCACTACAAAATAGTGTTCGCAGTTATAATTATTACCTGGGAATTAAAACATTGTATTGTCCAAGTACTTCCAATGGTCAACGTTACTCGTCAACCGTTCCCTGAATAGCTTTCCAGTATTAACTGCGCACGTTAACAAGCAATAATAAAACAAAAACCTGGTTATTGAATATTAAAATACTTCATAGTTGAAAAAAAAAATGCTTGACTGGAACGTCCAATATTCGTAAGAAATACTCAGTATTTGATATCTGGAAACATATTTAATATACGCAAAAAAAAATAATAAAGTAATAACCATAGACGTGTGTTGTACGAAGTTGCAATATCTGTCTCGACGACGGGTGCACAAGTCTTGGCTGGCTGGCAGCCTGGAGGGAAACGACGATAGTCGCTCCCCTAACAACCAGTTATGTCCAAAAAACCCCCAATGCGGACAAAAAATGTCCAAGTGCCCGCCCTTGCTTAGTAGATATTTACTACTCTTCCAACTCTTCTTCCTGAGCCATCCTTCTATTCCCCGTAGCCAACCCGCATGTAATTAATGCATGAAATTTTGCACCCCGCATGTAAGTGCCCAGGGTTTTCCCCTGTGTCTATGCAGGTTTTTACCTGGGCCCAACTTATCTAGTTTTTAGTCTAGAATAGTCAGTGAGGGGAGTTAGTCATGGCGCCAATCGCTGCCATGGCTGGCCAATCCCCCTCCTAGCACATGATGCATGCTCCCTCTCCCGCATGGCTCAAACCCTGCATGATTAGAGCGTATAGGCTTTGAATATATATACTGTATAGAAGTCGCGAGTGGATAGGATTTACTCTACGTTTTTCAGGAGCGTATGATGAGCAGCTTGGGAACTTCACCGCTGCAGTGCGCTGCCGTAACGCCCTGTATCGCCTTAGTTGTTATTTACACGTTAGAGCGCAGCGCTGTCGCCCGCTGTCATTCCCCGCACCCCTCTTCAATCATTCACTGCAGCTCAACGTCGTTCTACAGGAGGGGGAAGGGGTGTTTGAAGAGTTCGACACTTGTCCGCTAGGGACCACCACAAGTCGATGCCCTAGAGATGGTGGCGATTGCGGCGGTGAATTAACCAACTACCTCAAAACCGTATTAGAAATTTTAACCTGGGCTGGCGACTTCTATACAGTATATATATTCAAAGGTATAGGCTTCGGCCTGAGACGCACTTAGAGTCTATCCCTAACCCAGACCCCTCCCAAATACACTTAGTTTTAATTTAGTTTGGCAAAAAAAATTTGCGCAAGTCGCTGTTAAGTTTGTCACCGTGTCTTCGCGAGCGCGTGTTGGCAACATGTAAGGGGTCGTCCATTAATCACGTGATGTTTTTTTAGCAAATTCTTACCCCCCCTTCCCCCTAGTGATTTGTGGTGAGGTTTCAGACAACCCCCCCTCCCCCCAATAAATCACATGTAGTTTTTGGTGCAAAATATTTTTAAAAATTTCGGAATATTATCTTTAAATATAGGTATAATCTCATTTAATTCTGGAAAATTAAGCACAGTGATAAAAATGCCCAGACACACATTTAGGCTGCAGGTTTATTCTCACTGGCATAAAAATAATAAAGGAAAGGCTTATATGTGATTTACGCATGTATTCGGCGCCAAAAATCACAGTCATACCATTGAATATATATAATGTATAGAAGTCGCGAGCCCAGGTTAAATTTTCTGTCCGGTTTCTTAGAAGAATTGTTGTAGTTCCAAGCTCCGCCGCTGCGATCGCTTTCATCGCTGGGTATCGGCCGTATACGCCCCTGGCGGTATTTGGCAGAACTAGGTTAACCAGCCCAGTCGTGACATCATCCTTCACCCCCCCCCCTTGAAAATCCCAGACCAGCGATTCAAATTACCCGGCAGGTCTTATCAGCATCGTTAGGCGACCTTGAAGAGGAGCTTCCCTTACCGTCGTTTGAGAATGATGAAATCCCAAAAGAAGCTAGCCACGGATATCACTGAATGATGGGATTCTGTACCCGAGTGAAGTGAAAATTAGCTATTAAAACTTTGTATTGGGCCAATAGTCAGTGTTACGTTCAAAATATGGTTTTATTTTAAAAGTAAAATACTTATTTAAACTATATTTCGCGTTTGTACAAATTTACTTTTAGATATTGGCAAGGAAAATCAACATAACTTAAACAACCTTCTCTTATTCAACGTTATCTATTAAGTAGTAAAAGGGGTAGATATTATTTTTAAAAATAAAAAAAATGTAACCCACTAAATCAGTATTGGCAAGATATATATAAATTCAATATTAAAATACGCACATTAAAATTTTTTGGAATTAACTTTTTTCGGTAATAAAAATTCAGGATGATTTTGGTTTAATTGGTTTACGTATATTGCTATATTTTCTAAATCACATAGAAAAGGGAAAACAGTGCATCAGTGAAAATTAAAAAATTTAGTTTAAGTAATACTAGCCATACCAAAAGTTCAAGATGCGAGATAAGAAATTTGGTAACTGCTCTACATTTCAAATAAAAATGCATTGGTTTCATGAATCCTGAAATGTATGCGTAATAAGGCATATTATGTTATTATACTAAGCATGACTATAACTAAAAAAATTACAGTAATTTAAAACGATGGCAGTCTTAACATACAATAAGTGCGCGAGTCTTAGTTTATTTTTTAATTGGCTTCTTCGTCAGATGGAAAAGAGTTAAGATTTCATCAAGGAAAAATATATTCTCAAAGTCACTAAACCGGGAGATAGAAAATAAGGTAGGTACTTAATTTTAAATAAAAGTTAAAATAGACTTACGCTAAACCAATTAAAAATAAGTCGTAAAAATATCTTTATTTATTAAATATGTTCTATACTTGACAGTTCTTTGTGTATAATTCTTCAAAAATCTTTGAAATTTAATACATATTTTCTTAAAATGGTAGAATATCAGCAATACCCGGAAATTACGTGAGCAAAGCCACGGGTTATTAGATACACTTTTATTATAAAATAAAAACAATTATGCATTTGTAGTTCACGAATGTGATATTTTGTTTATTGCTTCACAACATTCATTTGCCAGTCTCAAATTTCATCGTACCACTTGTCAGAAATGTCACCAAAAATGAGAGATAGTTTTTTTTTACGAATTTCAATTACGAGGAAACCTTTCGCAAGACTATTTTCTTCGCAGTAGTCACTGGGACACCATTAATTTAAATCCACTAAGATAATAAAATTGTATGTATAATGATTTGTTTTTGTATATTTATATAACTTCCCAACCAATTTTTAATGATTTTCATGTGAATAAAAACTTGTAAAGCAATTTAATTAACTGTGTCATAATACTTCTGATTAGATGGAAATACAAACTTTTCATCAGTAATATACGATGATAAAAATATTTATTATTGCAAAATAATATTCACTGTTCAAATGCAAATTTAAATAGATTATTCATACATGTTTCCTGCTAATTAATGGTTTAAAATAATAATTTTTTAGTATAAAATCATTTTTCTCTTGTGTTAAAATGGGTTGCTAAAATGAGGAATTATAAATATGTCACTTACTAAGTCCGTGCACAGATTTACACAAAACAGCAATGTAAATAATCTTTTTTGGTAGTTTCTAACTTTGTGCCCTGGATAACATGAATTTGGTTTAATTCATACCAAAGTGAATGATTTGAACAACTTAAATTGATGTCATAAATAAATATTTATTTTATATTAAAAATCCACAAACAGTTTTTAAAATATAATATTTATCACGCCAGATGGAATAATAAACAAAAAATAGCTCTTATATGTTGTCTGTGTTTAAAGAATTGTATTATATTTCATGGAAATAATATTTACCTTTCGGTTATTAAAAGAAAATATATTTGTATTCAAAATACTTGCGCATCGTTTTTACGAGCATAACTTGTGTATCTAACCTCAAAGCAAGGAATATAAAGAGTGGGAACTCAATGCTATAACAAACACTCTTATTTTCTTTGGAGAAATCCGGGAAATGTGCGTTATTTATAAACAACTTAACATAGTATACGTTAACTTTTCAGATCTATGTTGGCAAAATTGATTTTTTTTGTGGTCATTCGCTACTGGGAATATTCACCATATAACGTTTAAGATTATTTATTTTGAATTACGAAACAACCAAAACATTATGTAAAAATGCTTCATCTTATGTTAAAAAAATTATAAACTGCATAGCCACAAAGTATGACATACCATTAGTTTCAGTTACTAATAACAACACGTGCACGCGTTTGAACAGTCATCGCAGCCATAGTTGTTTCATAGCTACCAAAATCATTCAACGTTGTCAAGAATTATTCCAAATTATGTTTTGCCATTTTACTCAATGCGCCACTCCGTTAACACAACATTTTATAAATTCTGAACTACGAATGTCAGTGGGAATGTACACTATACTGTACATTCCAATCTGATTCGCTTTAAGAAATTTCTGTAGTTTTCTTATTATTAAAACTTAATTTTTTATGTTGGCATCTTTTAACCGCACTGTTTTTTTTTTTTTTTTTTTTTTTTTTTTCGGTGGCCGTACTCCTCCAATTCAGTTGCGCCCGCCCGTATCTAAGCGCTCGGATTTCAAGAAAGGGCACCGCCTCTCGATAGAGTGAAACAGAGAATTACGCGCACGACCTTGAAAAAAGCGACGCTACAGCGCTCTGGCGTGGAAGCTGGTAACTACGAGTACCCTCTTGTGGAAAGAAGAGTTGTCTAGCGGCGGAGCTAACAACTACCTCAGTTTTGGATCCGAAAATAGGAATAATAAATCCTATCCCCTCGCGACTTCTATAAGTTATATATATTCAATGGTCATACTGGCGGCTGGCAAGCCGAGCCGGGTGGTTCATGTTGCGGCGGGCGGGGATATTGTTGCCTGGCTACGGCGAGTCAAGGTCACGCGTCGCTTTTCGGTTTAGTAGAAATCGGGCGAAAAAAAAAAAATACACGAGATATCTCTCTACATCCCTCCTCCCCCGTTGTGATATTTCGTGATTTTTCCCGAACCCCTCCCCCCCCCCCCCTTTTCCAGCCTCACGTGATTAATGGACGATCCCTAATGGCGAAGCCGTCCGAACTACGCGCGAGAGCTGAACCAGAGGCCCGCCGCTCGGACCGCACACGCCCTGGCGTGGACTGGCGTGGCGTGGCGTGGCGTGGCGTTGCGTGGCGTGGCGTGGCGTGGCGTGGCGGAGCTGACGTCACCGCCAGGGACGGGAGCAGCGCGCTCGGAGACGCGCCCTTCCCCCCCGCCCCCCTTCCGCACCGTCGCGACGCTACGGCTGCAGGCGGTCACGTGCGGCGCCGTGACTTCCGGCCCGGCGGGAGGAGGGGGGGGGGGACGCCTGACGCGGCCGTTCGCAAGAAAGTCGCAGTCGTTTTGTTGATGCGTGCAAGTCGCATCACCTTACCATCCCCTTCTAAAGTCATTTCTCCTAAAGGCGTTTTGCCTAACGTCAAATTGCATAACGGCTATTTGCCTAAAGGCGATTTGCCTAACGGCGTTTTGTCTAATGGCGTTTTGTCTAACGGTGTTTTGCCTAACGTCAAATTGCATAACGGCTATTTGCCTAAAGGCCCTTTGCCTAACGGCGTTTTCCCTAACGGAGTTCTGCCTGACGGCGATTTGCCTAACGACGTTTTGCCTAACGGCGAATTGCCTAACGGCGAATTGCCTAACGGCGCATTGCCTAACGACGTTTTGCTTAACTACGATTTGGCCAACGGCGTTTTGCCTAATTTAACCTAACCTAACCTAACCTTACCTGACCTAACAGCGTTTTGCCTATCGGCATTTTGCCTAACAGCGAATTGCCTAACAGCGAATTGCCTAACGGCGAATTGCCTAACCGCGATATGCCTAACGGTGTTTTGCCTAACGGCGTTTTGCCTAACGGCGTTTTGCCTAACTCCTATTTGGCCAACGGCGTTTTGCCTAACAGCGATTTTCCTAACGGCGTTTTGCCTAACGGCGTTTTGCCTAAACGTCGTTTTGCCTAAAATTAGGCAAAACGCCTTCAGGCAAAACGACACATGCCCGGGATCAACCATGCAGGGAGAGGGTCGCATGCATCGTGTGCTAGAGAGGAGGATTGGCCAGCCATGGCAGCGATTGGCGCCATGAATAACTCCCCTCTCACTCATAAATCTAGACTATAACGAAATATAAGTTGGGCCTAGTGTAAAACCTGCATAGACACCAGGGGGAAACCCCTGGGCACTGTAGTGCGGGATGCATCAAGTGTAGGATAATACAGGAGACAGGATGGTCTCCTCGAGACCTGGGAAGATGGTACTCACCACGCCCGGTGACGGCGTGGTCGCTGCAGTGGGGAGGGGGGGGGGGGGGTCTGAATTGTATCCCCTTGGAAAGGGTACCTTTCAGACTTATGGTAGCCGTAGTGTAGCTGGGTAGAAACTGGAAAGGTACCCTTTCCGATTTCTTAAAATGCATATTATTTTCTGCTTTAAAATCCTGAAAGTTATCCCCTTGGAAAGGTAACCTTCCTAGTTGGGGACATGCTTGTGCTCGGAATGGTTAGGTTAGTTTAGTTTAGGTTAGTTTAGTTTAGGTTAGTTTAGGGTTAAGTTAGGTTAGATTAGGTTAGGTTAGAGGGGATAACATTCACGATTTTAAAGCAGAAAATAATATGCATTTTAAGAAATCGGAAAGAGTACCTTTCCAGTTTCTACCCAGCTACACTACAGCCACCACAAGTCTGAAAGGTACCCTTTCCAAAGGGGATACAATTGAATCAGGAATTTGCAAAAGGTACCAATTCCAAGTAAGTAGATTGTTGGGAAACAACAGAAAACATATGATTGTCGACATGGTAATAAAACAGGTTATCAGTAATGGATCAATTGAAAGTATAGATATATGCATAGATATATAGATATATAGATATAAGTATATATACACTTTGGAGATTCGGAATCTCGTATAATATGAATTTGCTCAAAAAGTGGACTTGGTACCTTTTGCAAATTCCTGATTCAATTCTGTCGTCCCGCTGCAGTTAGGCCCTGCGCGGGGTCTCGGCGGGTCTGTGAGACGCGAGGCCGGCCCTAGAAGGGGAGGCAGACCTGCGCGAGTGAAGAACCGTGTCGGACCTCGTACCCCCCTCACCGCCTCAACCCCCACCACCACCTCCCAAGCCGCGTGAGACGTCCGGTCCGAGCTATCGACGGCCCACCGCCCGGGCGAGGTCGCCCTTCCACAGACGGCCGCGACACAAACGGCCTCTTTTGAACACGAGTAGCCTTCATTTCACAGACGAGAGAGCCAAACGCCCGATCGTGCATCTTCGGTTTTTTTTTTTTGTTCATTGTAACTCATGATAACTAATGTAGAGACCTGTAAAATTCGCGGATTCATTTCGCGATAGGATAGAGTCCAAATACTTTTGACATTGTTTTGCTTCAGTGATTGGGCCACAGTTTATCTGAAGGACTCTGGGGCAATGAAAAATCTTTAACAGAAGAATTAGCGAATCACGATCATTCCAGTCAACAGGTGTTACGAGTCGGTAACCAATCAGCAGATGTAATTTGCACGAGTGTGTAGAAGATCTTGGAGTCCATCCTTTAGTGATTTGAAATCGCGAATTTTACAGGTCTATAAGTAATGGTCAATTAGGTTAGGTTAGCTACATTATAAATACTTTAAAACATTGTGGACGGTTGATTTGGTTAGGATAACTACATAAAAGATATGAGATAGAACGGAAATAAAAAAAGCGAGCAAGAACTTCGGGTAACTTCGGGTGTGGCTCTCTCGTCTGTGAAATGAAGGCTTCCCGCCCGCTTGAAGTTGGCCGGGTGACGTTGTCGTTCGTGGACGATTCGTCTATCGAAACGAACTGATATCATCCGAGCGGACGTTCGTTCGCTGCCCAAGAAGAATCGATTCTCGGAAGGGTCGATCGCTCGAACGCTGGACGCGAGACGCAGAAAGAACGACAGGAGTCGACCGGCCAGTCTGGTTCGTTCGTGAAATGACTCATAATCGGTAATCGCCGCGTGCTCATTTTCACAGGAGCGGAGGATAACTGATATAAAAGAGAGAGAGAGAGAGAGAGAGAGAGAGAGAGAGAGAGAAAAGAAAGGGGTTTAGCGTTACATTTAACGTTCATGTATTGTCTAGGTTTTGTTTACTCTTATTATCTGTATGAGCTTTGAAATGTGTTGACGCACATTTTTTTTCATTATTATCGGCTAGACGTCTGTAATTTCAGCTATCCGAGCCGGCAACACTATGCCTGCCACCTCAGACGTAATATAAGGAATACAAAGCCAGATTGCAAGTATTACAGAACAGGGCAATGCGAGCTATACTGTTGAAAGATAGGTACGAGAAAATTGATGTTATGCTAGAGGAATTGTGTTTGCTAAGTGTCTGTGAATTTCTTTATTACAGTTGTATGATTTTTATATTTAAGATTAATATTGAAGACTTGCCAAAATATTTAAGCAATAGGTTAGAAAAAAAATTCAAATGTACATTCTTATGCCACACGTAATTGCAATAAGTTACATTTGCAATATAGGAGGACTGCTTCAGCTCAACAGTCAATCTATGCTAAAGTTCTCCAGGAATACAACAATTTGCAAGTTTACATTAGAGAACGTCCACATTTAAAAATGTTCAGGAAACACTTACGAAACTATTTGTTATGCATAAGACAGCAATGACTTGAATACCAACTTATAAGTCGGATGGTGTATATATATGTATACGATGTTATAATGTTGTCAGTATTGGATGTATGTAACCTATGTTTTATTTTTTTTATGTGATTATGTTAGCCTCTGTGCTATTAACAACAACAATAAAAAAACAAACAATACTCGAGTGGTTGAACGAGTTGCGACTCTTTCAGATGTTCCACGTCCGGTTGCCGGTGGTCAGAACTGGAACGAAACGAACGAATCTTTTGAACGGAACTTGATTCAAATGAACTGATTCGGTCAATAAATTGAATCGTTCTGCCCGTCAATAGTTGGGTCGCCAAACTGCGTGCAGAGCTCCATGTGTTGAAACGCGCCATTTGCTAACCGCTCGAGATTTATTGAAAGTGTCTGATTAGTGATTACGAATAGCATTTTAGAGCGTTCATATGTTTCTGTACATGTTTTTCGTTCCCGTGGTTTCGCCTGTTTCGGACAGTAAAAAAGGTTAAAACGGGCGTTTTCACGGAAATATTTTAGGTATGAAAAATTCAAAAAACAGTATTGTGATATGTGTCACCGCTACGAGTCTCGTAGAGGCAAAGACTGCTCACCAGTTTGGTGCCTGGCTTGTAGAGGCGAAGAGGCGTGCGATCCGCGAGCCAGTGTCGCCCTTAGTGACCCCCGCGCTCATACAGCTCATGCGCCTAGCCAGTCGGCCAGAATCTCTCTCAGGTATACTGTCATGTATTATCCGTCTTAGCAGATATGCGGAATAACCCAGTTATGAAGCCACGATATTCTCACAAATACAGAGAGAAAAAAAAACTATTAATGTCCATGTTAGTTCGTCTTAGATTGTAGTTTTTTTAATTTTTTAAAATACCATTTTAAAGAGAATTAATAACTTTTCGATTCTTCATCTCATGCCACATAATTTAGTTAAGATGGTTACTCTACAGAGTAAGACGACATTTAAATTTAAAAAAAATATGTTGTATGATATTTAATACTAATTCGATTATCTATATTAAAAAAGCTGAACCTTGCAAGCGAAATTCGTAATTTGTAATTTTCTTTACTCGTGGCCTGAAAAAAACATATTTCTTTCAATGGTTTGGTATATTATTATCGTAACTACACACCTGATCGTAAATATTTCGTGCTCCTTGTGGGGGGGGGGGGGGGGGAAGGGGGGCAGAGCTGTGTCTGCCAGACACGTGACGGAGTTGCCGATAAGCCGGTGGGGTTTTTTCTGGGGGGCAACTGCCCTTGTCTCACTTCATCGACTCTCTTAGTCTTGAGGCGTGCTCCTAGACTGCACGCAAGCGGAGACGGATCTCGTAAACGGGAACGGATCTCCCGGTAACATTTCAGTATCGCGTCTCTGCTGCTTCCGCAATGCACGGAAACGTAACAAGTTGCAACCATTGAGTTTGCATTTCAAGTTTAAGAAAAATTAATTTAATAAGCAAAATAATTTATGCTTAAAGATCATAGAACGGGCAGAATTTGCATATATAATGAAAATAAACCACAAAGTAATAATATAACTAGATATTCTTGTACTTGAAACAATACTTAACGTATTCAGAACACAAACAAACATGGCTACCACTGCAGCCAAATACTCGGCTGCTATTGGTCGCGACGGAGAAACGTAAACGGAAGAGCTCAACATTGCAGAGCTAATCCGTACGGGACCGTCTCCGTGTGCGTGCTGTTGTGAAAACTCCGCTTACGTGATCCATCTCCGCTTCCGTGTCACTGTAGCTTTTCCGTTCACGTTACTTCGTGCGACCAAAATAAGACGAGTATTTGAACGCGGTGGTAGCCATTTATGTTTTAAAATACTTTAAAAAATATATAAACCTAAGTATATCTAGATTTAGTATAAGAATATATCTAGATTCTTAGCATTACTTCGCGTTTAATTATTTTTTTTTATTTATGTTAATCGCAACCGTGTTATTTTTCGTGTCACAATATTTTTCTATTTTTTTTTGTACATGTGAACTATAATCTCATACTTTGCCATGCGTTATGTTTCCGTGCACTGTGCAACTGGCAGACGGATAATATATTGCGGTTCCGTAATCCGTTTCCGTTTTTACGTATCCGTGTCAAAAGGGGGTGGTACACTATCCTAAATTATATTGCGTCTATTTCGTGTTTTCACACATGATTTAAAAAACCACAATATAACAACATTTAATTGTTTACAAATATTTTTCTATTAAACAAGTTCTTGTGTAATGTTTTTTTATGAACTTAAAGGCACTTTGTTATGTCAGTCCTAGCATGAACTGAAAGCACTAAATCATCTAAAATACAGTTTTGTACTAACCACGCGTCTTAAACAATTATTTTTTGTAAATCATTTAATAAATCAATAAGAATTAGGTTCTCCCAAAACTATAGAAACCTTAATTTTTTTGGAGGGGTTCTGGGAAAACCTAATATTTATTTGTTTAAGACGAAGGTCACACACTAAACGTTAACTGTACAGCAACATGATTTCATGCTTTCAGCAGATGCATGCTAGGGTTGTAATAAAAAAAATGCTTGAAAAGGAAACACTAAATAAGTATTTGTTCAGCAGGGAAAGCCTTTAATAAACAGTTGACTGTGGTTGTATTGTGAAATTATTTAAAATCGCGCGCAAAAACATCAAATACTAGAAGCAAAATAATGTGGGATAGATAGCCTACTGCCTCCTCAGAGACATGGTTGTCGATTCAATTTTTTTTCCTAACCTAACTAAAAACTAAGTGTTTTTGGGAGGGGTCCGTGTTAGGGAGGGACCTAAGTGCGTCTCAGGCCGAAGCCTATCACGCCTTAGTCATGCTGGGATCAGCCATGCAGGAAGAGGGTCGCATGCATCATGTGCTAGGAGGGGATTGGCCAGCCATGGCAGCGATTGTTGCCATGATGACTAACTCCCCTCACTCTTATCTCTAGTCTAAACTACTAGTTAAGTTGGGCCCATGTAAAACCTGCATAGACACAGGGAAAACCCTGGGCACTTTCATGCGGGATGCAAGTTTGCATGCATTAAATGTTAGAGCTGTAGCAAACCGTATGTATTCGGTACTGAGTAACGGGTGCGACATCTAGTAACGAGTAACGAAACGTTACACACGGCTGCATTTCGTTACTCGCATTTTTCGTATGTTTTACGCATGCGCGCGCATATTCGATGAATTTGAGTTACAAAGAACGATGTTTGTTTATTAAGTAAAGTATAATTTGGAAATTCGTCGTCCAAGTTTTTTACTGTTTATAAGAAAGTATTTTTTACAAATTATAAATATGTATTTTTTTTATTATCGCGTATTTTCACTTTTTTTTTGTTTTAATCTTAAAAGAGATAATATAATAAAACCGCTCTAATGAGATTTAATTGTTTCTTGGTTAACAAAAACGGTTAATCATTAAATATTGTTAATTGTTTATATTATATTTATTATTATTTACGCGACGTCATACTGTACGCGTACGTAATACGACTCGATTCGTTGCTGCAACATATCATAGCATGTTATGCGGTATCAGAATTAACGAGTAACGTAACGATACGATAGTAACGAGTACTAATTGTTATAGTAACGAATACATGCGGGTACGCTTTTTTTTCGTTACTTTTACACCTCTATTAAATGTAGGAAAGTACAGGGGACAGACAGCGGCGGGAGAGGTTTGTCAACCAGCTCGTCGTGGGTGACGTCATCCCTCGCTCCCCGCTTCCGGTCGCGGAAGCAGACAGACAGCGCCGACATCTAGCAGCGGCGCGCCGTCCAACCACAGCATCCCGCCTCATCGATCCGCCCGTCCGACACGGTGCTGCCATCTGCGAGCAGTTCGCCAAACTGCCGCGCACTCTTCGCGATCAAACCCCTGCCCCCCTCCCAGTGGCGTAGCCAGGATTTGTGTATGGGGGGTGTTAAGAAGCATGGCCCCCCGTATTAAAGCGGGGGGTCCGGGGCCCTCCCCCGGGAAAATTTGGATTTCAAGGTGTAAAATAGTGCTATTTTAGCAGTTTTAGGTTCTCAAATTTAAATATTGTAATAGTAAAACTTTTATTAATTTTAATATGAAATTTGTTTGAGTGATGAATAAGAAATAAATTAAAGATTTGGTGCTAGGGGGGGGGGTTGAACCCTAACCCCCCTCCCCTCTGGCTACGCCCCTGCCCCCTCCCCCTCTCCCGGACAACACACAAACTTCCTCTTCCCCTCATTTCCATTCATTCCATTATTCCATGACCCCCACATAGGGTGTCCACAGTCAGTACTTTCGTACTAGTACTAGTACTTTTATAAGTTTTTTAGTGTTCAAGTACATTTACGCTCAGATCTAGTACTTTTTCTATAATATGATATTATTACAGTAACTCCAATACGTTTTATTATTAAGCATAATAATTTTTTTTTTTAAACTATGGAATGTACGTGTGTGTGTGTGTGTGTGGTGTGATATTTAAGTTAGAGCATTGTAATGTCATAATAACTTCCTAAATTGTTAAAACCATAACAAATTATAATTTAGTACTTTTTTTTTCAAATCTAGTACTTTTTCTCGCCTAAGTTGGTACGAAATATTTTTTTCCTTGTAAACACCCTGACCCCACATTCGACTACGGGCCCTGGACCCAGGATCGGAGACCCCCCCCCCCCCTTCCCAATTTTACAATCACGCGCTACATTATAATTGCATGGTTATTTCTTGCCTAAACTCTTTATCAGAATGTTATTTAACCTGAAAATACAGGGTATAATCATAGTTGCTATTTTATAAGTCCAAACTAAGCCTTATTTATAAAATTATTTTACTTTAAAATAACCACAGACGAGTATGTATAATATGTTTTTCACACACTGAGGTTAAAAATGAAAATAGTTACAGAAAAATAAATTTAGGATCTATGTAAATCATAGACACTAGCTACAAAATAAGACAGCTTTTTCGAGCTTTATTCTGCCTAAAATCATCAATTACATCAGAAAAGTCAAGATTCGTGGCCAATTCATTCTCAATTGCTAAACTGCTAAATTGCAATAGTTAAACATTTAAAAATAAACAGGGCTGGGTCCAGGGGTCCACCCAGCCCCACCCTTGTGGGGGCCATGCATTATTCAATTCGCGGATTCATTGACCTCTAGGATAGACTCCACAGTCCTTTAAATACTCGCGGAAATGACACCTGTTCATTCGCTACTGACGCGTGAGACGTCTCAACTAGGCTGTCCGTAATTCGGCACTTTCTTGGTTTAGTGTTTTCCATTGGCTCACAGTTCCCCGGATAAAATGTGGGCCAATCGCAGAAGCGGTACGAAGGTATAGTTGTTTTGATGCTAGCCTATCGCGAAATGAATCCGCGAATTTTGCATGTCTCTAATTATTCGTTACCTCGCACCGAGACAGAAATGAACAGATACTACCTGAAGACCGGAAAAAAGTCGCGGATTTATTCCGCGATAGTATAGAATTCAAAAATGTTTATCTTCGTGACGCTTCAGTGATGGGACCACAGCTTAACCTGAAGGACGCCAGTCATAACGGCTCTCACGAGTGAGTAGCCAATGAACAGAGGAATCTGGAGTCTGTCCCCAAAGGGCACCGAAACAGCGAATTATTTTCCAGTCCCTGCAGATAGGCCTGCCTGCAAAATTCGAGTAATTTTTCTTGTGCCTGGTGACTCCACAAACAGACCGATGTCAGATGTGCACTGGTTATTGACACGTTTCCCCTTCTCCCCGGGTCTCACGTAATTTGTAATTTGGTCGGATGTCTTACTTTGGTGTTTGTCATTGGCTTATAGTCCTTGAAGGGGCATGTCAGATAGACCGTGATACAATGACCAGGGATGTTCTAGGTTACAAACATTTGCATTATAAATTCTCGTCGAATAATGTACGCGAATTTCGCAATCCCGAAATCCGAAAAAAATATAAAGAAAATACTTAAAAAGCTATACAACAAGAAATAATCGTGAGTAAAAAGGGAGTGTGGACTTTGAAGATTTTAGTTGCCTTTAGACTGAAGCTTTTGTGTGCAAAGCTGTAGTGAAAAAATTGGTTGTCTGTAAAACATTGATGAAATGATTGCATACTTTTATGAATAAAATTGAATCATTTTTATTTAATTATCACTATTTTGTATGGATACAAAGATGGAGTGAAATTAAATCTACAATTTAATTGATAAATTTACTTTTACTTGTACTCATTAATTCAAATAACTTTATTACTTTAACGAAGATATTATTTTAACTTTAACTTTTATAGGGCCTACATGATTGCTATTTAACTTCTTCCGATCTGTGTTATTCTGTTAATGATAGGACGTTGATGGAAAAAGTAGGAAACGAATGGGAGTGTTTCAAGTTTAATGTGCCTCGAAAAAGTCAAATCGCTGGTTGTTCCAATCGAGTGGAAGAGAGATAGATGCGGCGCAAGCGTACAATGAGCGTAATGGGACACAACGTAACGGGAAAATGTGCGTAACGGGACACTTTTTAGTGCGTGCAGCCGGCGTTCATCGATTTATTATACGTTGTCACGTCAAAAACTTCAGGCATAAATTATTGGTTCCAGGGTAAATAAATGAGTTTATGCCAATCAGGTGTGATTTTAATAAGTTAGTTTCAAATGTCAAGAACAGCTGAGCTGCACATAATAATTTTATACAATGTTACTGCTTGTAAACGCGCCGTCGACTGTAACAAATTATTATCTTTCTAATTAATTTGCTGGTTGGCCTCTTAGACAAGAAATCACGTTCATTGCAACGATTTCTTGTGGCATAATATATTACTATTAATTGAAAATAACGTAAATGAGTAATATCTAACAAAAACATGAATTGCGTATTCATGACAATATTGGGTTCAAAAAAAACCTACTTGAGTATACACCATGGTGTAAATTTTTCATACGTAAAGATAATCTATTGTCATGCTTTATTTTCATTATATAAATTACTTTACCTCGAATCAGAACGTAGCAAATAGTTGGATGTTTTTTACTCACCAGCCAGTAGTCACGAACAGTAGAACGGAGTCCAGTAGGTTTAGAGGAACAGCGCTGATGTTAGTCTACACCACTCACTAGAAGCAGTTTTCACGAAAAATATTTCAGCCTCGCTAATACTAACGTAGGTAAATTAAGCCGAAGGTTTTATTTCTATACTATTGCCAATGATTTATTGGCAAATTTATTTAAATATTAATACCAAATTAATGTTCATATTTACCACAAATACCGCAATGTGTTTTAATCGTAATTATTCAAAAATTTGCTACATACTATTTAATCAATGTATTGAATTGTAATTCACAGTTTTTTTTTATAAGTTCCTGAGAACCCTTTGATAGACTCTTCTGCCATCATTCTCACTAATCTTGCTTGAAAAATGTAGACATATGCCGGAAATTTTTGTAAAAATGCATGTTTAAAGATAAGACTAGCTTTCAATTTGTTTCTTGTTGGACTACTCTTCAAATTAAAATTTCTTACACTCTTCTTTCACCTGAAATCAAAAAAGGAATACAAAATTAGCTCTCAGCGGTTAATTTTCGGAACACAGACACTGCAAATTCTACTTACAACACACAAAAACACTTACAATTGAAAATAAAATTTACTTGAAAAATAATTTAACATGGGCATTTAACTATTCGACTAGAAATAAGTCTACGTCCAATAACGTTTCATACTTAACTAGTCTATATACTGTGTCACCAAGTAAAACTTTGACAGATGCAAAAATTACGTTAACTCTGGCTACCAAGTAGTTTTTTAACCTTCAAGACGAAAAAATGTAAATTTTACACCATTTACACCAAGTAGGTATTGTTTTTAAACCCAGTATTGTCTTGAATACGCAATTCATGTTTTTTGTTAGATGTTACTCGTGTTTTTAAGAATTTATTCACACCTTATAATAAACGTGTATATATACACACACACGATTATTATATTTCAGATGAGTATCTTGCAGATGGGTTGAAAAGATGAAATCCGCTTGAATTTACGAGCTTCTAAGAGAGCCTCGCCTGACCCTTCCCACCCTTAAATTGCTACCCTAAAAGAGGTTCTTTTTTAATGATAAGGTTAACCCTAAGGATTCGACCAGGTACCTAAGTTTCCTATTCCTCGTATTTTGGCAGCCAAATAACCACAGTACTGGAGAGAAGCTCAGAAAATCGTATAATGCTATGCTTGATGCAAGGGTAATTTGAATTACACATACGTATAATTTTTTGTCCAGTGTCACAAGCGGAAAAAAAATATAGTTTAAAAAAACTTTAAAAACCACGTTTTCATCATTTACACACTAAAAACGTGACAAGGTCCACTATCCACCTCCTAGCTCCATAATCAGATCAGTTAGATGGTAGGTACCAAGTTATTGTCTTGTTATCCGGGTTACATATACTTGTATAGTTTCAGATCGATAAGACAATTGGAAGTAGGTTAAAATTGAATTTCAAAATTTGATTACATAGTTACAAGTGGAGCTAATATAAGCAAGTTCAAAAAAAAAAAAGAGCTAATTTTGTATGCCCGGTAATGTTGTGGATTCATTCGGAGTCAGGCTGAAATTCACAGTCGTGTATCCTTTATCCACGTAATACTTTCTTATTTCCTGATTCCTAATGTTGAACCTCCCCTTCTTTTGAAAGGGACGATGTGATTTGTCCTCTCTACTGCTAGCTGGTGTTTGACTGGTACACAGTCGTAGTGGGGAGTGGCGGAACACTTCTGTGAGTCTATCAACAAATAAACACTAAGGTATGGATGTTAGCAGTCTAACTGTTGACTAAAAGAATACGCGAAAAATCCCGTGTCTCTAATATCTACACGGTATTTTTTTCTTCTTCATGGAATAGAAATATTAATGTAAAAATACAGATATTTGTAAATTTGTAAATAAAACATGAAAACAAATGGAATATTACAAAACAATGTTCACAGTAATAATGGGGTTATGGTTCTTATCCGGGTATTTTAACTTTGTGTGGTCCCAGTAACCTCCAATAGTTAAAGCTATTTGTAAACAGTTCTCCTAATATTATTAAATATTATTAAATAAGCACAATAAAAAAAATGAAGTCGAATTATTGAATAACCGATTATCTTTTCAAAGGTTTTTAAAAAATAATCCCCGAATAAAACATCAATTAAAACATAAAATGATGCGCCGATTTTCGTAAGGAATATACTCGGTATTACCTCGAGAAACGTTCTTCATGTATGCAAAAAAAGTAACCATAGTCCTGTGTTGTACAAATTTAAAATATCATTCTCGTGGTGTTACAAACTATTTCTCGGCAACTGGCTTCCAAAGAGGAATCCTTTGTTAATGTACAGAAAAGATTTTTTCCCCTGTGTTGTTACACCTACATACGGTCGTTCACCACCAGCACCATATCTATGTTTCTAACTGCCCCAGCATTGTCTGCCAGGATTAGGGAGGGCGTACCGAACATCGGGTTTGTTTCATTAGTCATCGGATGGGGCAATTTGATGATTTGGGGGGGGGGGGGAGAGTGACAATTGCGGATTCCCAAAGTTCCTGTCTTGACGACGTTCTTTCAATCTCACAGAATTCCCCCCCTCAAACCATTAGCATACCTCCCCTCGCACAAGGGATTACCCGAGAAAAAAGGAAGGGGGGGGGAGGGGGAATGATCGGTAACAACACGGAGGAGACATGACGTCACAGACCCGAACAAGATGCTACCACACCCACCCGCGTACAGTGTTAATGGGGCAGGTTCCTAAATTATTTTGCTTAAAATATTTCCAACGTAATTTTTTTAATAACCACATTGAATTGTTTACATAATGTTTTTATACTAAATAAGTACTTCATTAATGTTTTTATGAAAGGCAAATTTTGATGTCAATCGTAGCATGTATTGAAAACATGAAATAGTGCCGTTTAAAAAATTCGTCTTCAAACATTAAAAAAATACATATATAATTAATTAAATCAATTAAAAATTAGGGAGTCCAAAAAACCATAGGAACATGAGTTTTTCATGGTTTTGGGCAAACCTAACATTTTAAATTTAATCAACGATTTGTTTTAAGTTCATAAAATCTATTAAAGAAGGACTTGTTTAGTAGAAACCCATTTTTATAAACAGTTCAATATGGTTATATTATGAATTAATAATAATGCATGTGCAAAACATGAAATATTTTATAAAGAAAAAATAACTTAGGATAGTACACTCTTTTAATAATAATTCACCTTAAATTTAAGTAGAACGCTGGCTAACAAATTATACAGGGATAACCCTAAAATCGCGAATGCCTTATCTTCGGTCTTGCAACCCAAGTTGGTTAATTCATTGTCTTGTCTGGAAGAGGTAAAACTGCACGCCTGTGTTCACAACTATTATTACTTGCGTGGCTTCTTACAGTTCGAAAATAGCGCTTAGTAAATAAATATCTAGTGAGGAAGTTTTATAACCCAACAATAAATGCAGAAGAGCTAACGCGATAAATTAACAGCAAAATCCCTCAAATGAATAGTAGCTTTGAATATATATACTGTATAGAAGTCGCGAGTGGATAGGATTTACTCTACGTTTTTCAGGAGCGTATGAAGAGCAGCTTGGGAACTTCACCGCTGCAGTGCGCTGCCGTAACGCCCTGTATCGTCTTAGTTGTTATTTATACGTTAGAGCGCAGCACTGTCACCCGCTGTCATTCCCCGCACCCCTCATCCATCATTCACTGCAGCTCAACGTCGTTCAACAGGAGGGGGAAGGGGTGTCTGAAGAGTTGGACACTTGTCCGCTAGGGACCACCACAAGTCGATGCCCTAGAGATGGTGGCGATTGCGGCGGTGAATTAACCAACTACCTCAAAACCGTATTAGAATTTTTAACCTGGGCTGGCGACTTCTATACAGTATAGGTATATATTCAAAGATAGTAGTGACCAGATAATGAGATGACCGACATGGTGTGTGGACCGAGACCTAACAGGCATTAAAGCTCAGGCAAAGTAAGGGATGGACGTCTCTCCCTGATCATAACCAGTACGAGAATCAACGTTGTTAACCTGCATTTTCTTTTTTTAAATGAAATATCAGGTTAATTTTATTACGAAATACGACACTCTTCTTCTAAACTGTAAGATTTTGACGTGACAACGTCTAATAAATCGATGAACGCCGGCTGCACGCACGAAAATTTGTCCCGTTATACACATTGTTCCGTTACGCTGTGTCCCGTTACGCTCATTGTTCCGTTACGCTCATTGTTCCGTTACGCTGTGTCCCGTTACGCTCATTGTTCCGTTACGCTGTGTTCCGTTACGCTGTCGGCGAGTGCAATAATAATAGGTTATGTTAGATATTTGATTACATGTTTATTTATATGAAAACTTGTTCATAATTATATTTAAACTTTATAACTAAACGCCAGTTTTTAAAATGAATTACAAGTCATTTAACGTGAACTGTTTCGTCGAATGTTTATAAAGTGAAGTGAAAAGTTAATGTGGTTTTCAATGCTTATTACAACAACAATTTCGGCAATAAAGGTTAATTATTCTTGCATTTTAAAAATCTAATTACTAGTATAATTTCAAGTATTTATTCTTTTATTATTAAAATAAAAATGATTCAATTTTATTCATAAAAGTATGCAATCATTTCATCAATGTTTTGTTATGACGTTGTCACGTTAAACTATCGTCCGTCAACCGACTTTACAGACAACCAATTTTTTTTTGTGAATGGAACCGAAATATCCATGTAAAATTACAGATATTTGTACATTTGTAAATATATATGAAAAAAACCGTATCTCTACAAAATATAGTTTGTAGTAATACTGGGTACGGATTATCACCCGGGCGTCTGTGCTTTGTGTTGTCCCAGTACCCCCGATAGTTGTAAACCGTTCCTTGAATAGCTACCCAGTATTAACTCGCTCATTAATAAGCAATATGCAACCAAATAAAGTAAAATTGTTAAATAATCGATTATCTTTTCAGTGTTTTTTTTTTTTTTTTTTTTAAAAACCATGATTGAATGAAACATCAATTAAAACGTAAAAATCATGCACTCATTTTATTAAGAAATATACTCAGTATTATACCTCAAAAAATGTAATTCAAATATGCAAAAAATAACCATAGCCACGTGTAGTAAAATGTTACAATATCTTTCTTGCAGTATTACAAAATATTTCTTGGCAACCGGTTTCCAAAGGAATCTTTTGTAACAGTACAGAAAAACCTTTTTTTTCCCTCCTATGTATCTCCCCTTATTTGTTTTCCAATCCCAGGTCACTTATGGAGCGCTATCGTATCTCTCAACGTCAACCTACCATTAGGACAGTGATGCGGGCGAGATAAACTAACGAAGCGAGAGGCCTTGAAAAAGAAAACACCCCAAGGAAAGGCCATCAACGCCCCAAGTGTTTAAAATAAGGTGACAGGCGCGCGAGGCGCCTGACAAGTGATGAAACACAGTGCACTGGACACAATTTTGGGCTCCGGTCAGGCCATTCTGGTACACGTTTCCCTCAACTGGTTCCCCAACATAAATCACTCCAAACAATGCTGACAAGATTCCTCTATACTTGATGTTTCTATATCTCAGGGCTGTTTCCTTCAAAGACATCACTGACTGCGCCGTTGTGTGTTGCCAGTCTCTAAGGCCGGTGTCACACTGTGACTGGTGTCACACTATGACTGGTGTCACACTATGACTGATGCACACTGTCTGATGTCACAATATGACTGGTGTCACACTATGACTGATGTACACTATGACTGTTGATCACACTATGACTGGTCTCTCGCTATGACTGGTATCACACTATGACTGATGTACACTATGACTGATGTACACTATGACTGGTGGTCACACTATGACTGGTCTCTCGCTATGACTGGTATCACACTATGACTGATGTACACTATGACTGATGTACAATATGACTGGTGGTCACACTATGACTGGTCTCTCGCTATGACTGGTATCACACTATGACTGATGTACACTATGACTGATGTACAATATGACTGGTGGTCACACTATGACTGGTCTCTCGCTATGACTGGTATCACACTATGACTGATGTACACTATGACTGATGTACAATATGACTGGTGGTCACACTATGACTGGTCTCTCGCTATGACTGGTATCACACTATGACTGATGTACACTATGACTGGTCTCTCACTGTGACTGGTGTACACTTTCTGATGTTACACTATGGCTGGTGTCACACTATGACTGAGGTACACTATGACTGGTGGTCACACTATGACTGTTGTCACACTATGACTGGTCTCTCACTGTGACTTGGGTCACACTATGACTGGTATCACACTATGACTGGTATCACACTATGACTGGTGTCACACTATAACTTTTGTCACACTATGACTGGTGTACACTATGCAGCTTAAACTTCCGCAGCGTTTTTTTTTTGGTTGAAAAAAATTCGACTATCTTAGAGCACACAATGCAGTCCTCTCAATCAGGGGCGCAAATCTGTAGGATTAGCATTTGGGGATGGAGGGGGTGGTACGAGAGTTTTTTGCACGCGGGTTTAACAGACTAGTCATCTCTGTATACGATGCTTGTTTGTTTTATACTACCCTTATCGTGACCGATATGTATGCAATAAGCACAAAAAAAATTAAAATACACACAAAAGGTTTTCCATAAGATATAGATTTGAAATTATTATTTTTATCACTCCCCTTTCATAGTATGCTGTACAAAGTTTCAATGTCTTTCTTTTAATATTTCAAACTTTTTCTTAGCAATTTTTCTACAAAGCAATCTTTTGTAAAAAATACTTATAATTTTTTTTTTCTGTGAAGTTATCCATAACTAGAGACCTGAATAACGACAGTAAAAGTATGTACACTTGAGCGTAGCTGGTTATAGACCACGGATTATTGTGACCCGCCTTGAAAAGACTAGAAGCCAATGAAAAACACGCGGGAAAACATCTGACCGAACCATGCGCAGACCCGGAGAGAAGACGACATGTGACACAACTTGATTACGTACACGATTGTAGGCTCCAGCCTGGAACAAGAAGATAACGTGAATTAATTGCAGGTGTTTATCCATGATCTAATAATAAAGGTCATTTAAGGGCACACACTTCTGCTGGTTAGTCTGCTGCCAAATAACAACGCGAATTTTGAAGGTACCAAATAATAAGTTGAACAAAACTAAAAAAAAAAATAAAAAAAAAATAAAAAAAAAGGTTGTCTGTAAAGTCGGTTTACGGACGATAGTTTAACGTGACAACGTCATAACAAAACATTGATGAAGTGATTGCATACTTTTATGGATAAAGTTGAATCATTTTTATTGAATTATCACTATTTTGTATGGATACAAAGAAGGAGTGAAATGAAATCTACAATTTAATTGATAAATTTACTTTTATTTGCACTCATTAATTCAAATATGTTTATTACTTTAACGAAGAGATTATTTTAACTAAAACATGTTTGCTATTTAACTTCTTCCAATCTGTGTTATTCTGTTAAGGATAGGACGATGATTGGAAAAGTAGGAAACGAATGGGAGTGTTTCAAGTTTAATGTGCCTCGTAAAAGTAAAATCGATGGTTGTTCCAATCGAGTGGAAGAGAGATAAATGCGGCGCAAGCGTACAATGAGCGTAACGGGACACAGCGTAACGGGACAATGTGCGTAACGGGACACTTTTTCGTGCGTGCAGCCGCCGTTCATCGATTTATTAGACGTTGTCACGTCAAAAAAATATGTGAGCGTGTCATTCAGTACTCGCCAGAGATGTGCAACACCTAACCTCGGTAACGAGCTAATTCATGTGTTCTCATGTTGAAAACTCACTAGGGCCGGTATTCCAAGACGTTTGGGTACATAAGGTAGCGAATAACCACCTCCTGGTTGGGATACAACCGCAACCTAACTCGCGGGCTGAATTCCAGAATCCCAGTCAGAAAAATAAAATCGGCAACAGTTTTTTTTAACAAACGGGGCCCTGAGAGAGGCTAGAAGCTGGTTTCAACGCATTTTAGGCGGACGTTTCGCAGCCATCGACACAATTGTTACGGCAAAAATAGTAGAGATAGGAGAACCGTGGCACTGAAATATAACGTCCTTTCTAATATTTGCAAGAACTTTTAAAAGTTGTGACTATTTATCGTTAGGACTATTAAAGTATACAAAATGTATTTCAGGATAGTTTCGCTATGTTAAAGTGTCATTCGGCACACCAACACTCCTGGTATATCCCCTGATGATCACAAAGATGACTCCATACACGAGTTAATGACGCAAGAGGCGGGGCCACCTTCTGGACGTAATCAACGAAAAAGCGAGCTCTGCGCACGCGCGGAATTCGGGCAACAGATCGGCAACGGATAGGACACAAATTACAAATATTTGTGCTCTAAAAAAAACCCGTGTCCTATCGTGCACTTGAAATACTGATAATATTGTTTAGTCTAGTGCATCCGTTCGAATTTAAAATAAACAGTTGAAATTCGTTATTTTTTCTCATTTAACGCACTTTCGATCACGTTACTCAACATGTAGATTTATAGATTGCAGTGTAGTCGGTGATCGTGTGAGGGTACGGGGGAAAAAAAAAACAACGTTCAGTTTCCGTGATTCAGACGTACCAACTTAGGCGAGAAAAAAGTACTAGATTTGAAAAAAAAAGTACTAAATTATAATTTGTTATGGTTTTAACAATTTAGGATGTTATTATGACATTGCAATGCTCTAACGTAAATATATCACACCAAAAACACACATACATTCCATAGGTTTTTTTAAAAATAATTACGGTTAATAATAAAACATATTAGAGTTACTGTAATAATATTATATTAAAGAAAAAAAGTACTAGATCTAGTAGGAAAGTACTGACTGTGGACACCCTGGACTCTTCGGGACAGAGCCTGGAAAGCGAACAGTCCAGGCGGCTGTACGAGGCGGTAGGGGGCGTCTAGACCGCCAGGTAGGCCCGCCGTCTGGGGTTTCAAGGGAGGGTTCCTCCTTCAAGGTCACAAACCACTGCACACCCCCAGACAGCCTGAGAGAGAGCCCCCTTGAACCTTTTCCTTCCCGCCCCCCTTCACGACCAACCCCCGCCACCCTCATCCCAACATAATGACCGGCGCAAACGTAAAAACGTCTAGACGTTGTTTGACCTGCGTGACCTTCACCCAGTGATGCCCTCCTGGCTGGCTGGCTGGCTGGCTGGCTGGCTATACGGGGGTTGCGCCGGCCCGAGAGACTCTATGGTCGGGTCGCTGCCAACTGGATGGCTTGTCTACGACGCGCCGCGTTCTTTGGAAGATCGTTGCGGTCGTTGGAGATGCAATCATTTATTTATTTATTTATTTATTTATTTATTTACTAGCTATACCCGCCCAAGCGTTGCTGGGACTGAGTCTGGTTAAATGGAAAAGAAATAAAAAGAGAACGCACACAATTCTTTTTTGTAATTTGTTTGAATTAAGTACACATATACAAAGCATCTCTCTCTCTCTCTCTCTCTCTCTGTGGCTCGCTATTATGTCCCTCTATAAATCACACTATTATGTCATTCTATGTATAAAATATTTATCTCTCTTTCTATTACTCTAACTATATATCTCTATCCATATCTCTCCATCTCTCTATGTATTTATGTTTATATCTATATCTTAATCCACCATCCTGTCTATATCTCTCTACTTCTCTCTATATCTATACATCTATATATATACCTATATCTCTTTCTATATCTCTATATATCTGTGTATCTCCCTCTATCTCTCGATACCTCTCTATAACTCTCTTTATATCTATATATCTCTATGTTTATATCTTCCTACATATTTACAAAACAGAAGACGAACACACATTCAATTATACTTACTTTTACATATCAATAATTTTATTCATCTTTTTACCTGTCCCAGGTGTGACATAGATATATAAAAGACGCGCGTATTCAAATGTAACATTGTGTCAAAATTTCAAAAGAACTTTTGGAGATTTAAGATTTTAAACGAACGAACATTAAATTTTTTATTTATAGAGACCTATTTCACTATCGTGTTTATTGGTAGCGAAGTTAGGAGCGATACGACTTTTCGCGCACTAAAACACATTTTCTGCTATTACAAATAGCCATAACTAGAGACCTGCAAAATTAGCGGATTCATTCGGCGATAGGCTAGAATTCAAACACACATCCTCTTAGATAATTTTGCTATTGGCTTACTGTTCATTTGGACGAATCTCAACCAGTTATAAACCCTCAACCAAAGAAGGTTCGAATCACAGACAAACCAGCTGAGATGACTTACGAGTCGGCAGCCAATGAACTTGCGTTATTTGCCCGAGTGTACAGGGGTATGTGCGGTCTATCCTGAAGGTCATAGAAACCGCGATTTTGCAGGTCTCTAGCCATAACATAAACCTAAACATTGGCGTAGATCACAAAGGGGGACAGGGGGCAGGTACCCCCCCCCTGGAGTTTGAAAGCCCCTCTCTGAGGGGGCTCACTTGCACATGCAAAATTCTAACTGTGAAACGAGAATGAAATACATCCCCCCCGTTCCCCTACTTCCCATTCAGATCTTCGCCCTGTACATAATATCCTGTATGTAAGACTTAGGTTTCTATGGTTTTCGGGAAATCGAATGTATATTGGTTTAATTATATGTTTTTACTACAAATAAAGAGTTTTAAGGGGATGTCTACACACAAACAGTTACTTCAAAACTGTATACCAAGTGATTTCCTGCATATAGTACAAGCTACGACTGACAAAAAAAAATTGCATTAAAAATTAAATAAAGAGCTGTTTAGTAAAAAAAAACTTCATTAACAATTAATTATACATAGTCCTAACATCAATTAACTTAAAAAATGTGAAAAAAAAACAGAAATGTTAGAAGCTAAATAATTCTTGATATTATCCTTGTAACCAGCTTTAAATGACTTAAGTATGGCTCAATTTATGGCCAATAATATGCCTAATTAGAGGGTAGCTTTCTCATTAAAAACGTAGTAGAAAATAATTATAAGCAGTTATATTGTAAGCGTTAACTTTTCATAAGTGGCAAAATTGTTATATAAAATTTAAGGTTAAATAAGGAAGGATTTCCGATAGCCTGAAAACATTTCAAACATTTTCAAGGGGGAGGCTTGCAATGGGTTGGTGGGTGGAATCCATATCCTTCAGACGTCTAAACTACCAGAAACAGGCATATCCAATATATATTATTGAAGTCACCTTAGTTCTACCCCGCTCCCTCGTCCAATTCTTTAAAAAAATCCTAACTACGTCTATGTATCTAGAATCATTTCCTTTTAATTTTATGCTATGCAAACATTACATTTTGTGTTCTGTGGCAAATTCTGTTGCCAGATTTAGGATCTGATATTCGTAAAAAGTCAGGGAAATATTCATCATTAAAATTTATGTCCGAATAATTACGTTTTTAGGTTTCCGCAGCTGGATGACACATTTAAATTTGATAACGTATAATATATATATATATATTTTTAAATATATTTATTTATTTTTAAATATCTCTTCGCAAATATCTGAAAATTCCAATCTGCATGCCCGTAAAAATAAATTTATTGAGCATGTAAATATTAAATCTATTTTGACAAAATAAAAACATTAAAAATTTAACACGAATATATTATTGACATTAGTATGCATGATATAAGCACTTATACACATACTTACATATTATTTCATGGTTTTGCTCCCAGTCTTTATTTATTGAGGTTGCTACTAACAGAGACCTACAACCACCCCCCCCCCCTTCCACCCCCCCCCCCATAAGAGACTATCCTATAAGGTAGTTTCTCCAACGTACGAGTGACATCTGTGTCACTTACACTGAACTGTATTTTTTTTTAATGGAACATAAATATTCATTGTAAACTTGCACATTTACATGAAAACCACTTTAGTGCTCGCAGTAATACTGGGTTCGGATTCCTACCCGGGCATTTACGTTTTTTGTCGATCCAGTACCTCCAATAGTTAAAAGTTATTTGTATATCGATCCCTGAACATTTTTCTGGTACTAACTGCGTGGTGAAACAAAATAACGTCAAATTGTTGAATATTCCGTTATCTTTTTTCAGTAGTTTGACAAAATTTGTGCTTCAAATAAAACATAAATTAAATAAATAGTATGAAATTATGCGCCAAACTTGTCAGTTTTTATCGATTATTGAAAAAAATAATAATAATCATAGCCATGTGTTGTACAGAGTTACAAAACCTTTCATGCTTGGCAAATGGTTTTCAAACGGATCTTTTGTAAAAGTGGAGACATTTTGACGTGCCAACGTCTAATAAATCGATGAACGCCGGCTGCACGCACGAAAAAGTGTCCCGTTACGCAAATTGTCCCGTTACGCTCATTGTACGCTTGCGCCGCATCTATCTCTCTTCCATTCGATTGGAACAACCATCGATTTGTCTTTTTCGAGGCACATTAAACTTGAAACACTCCCATTTGTTTCCTACTTTTCCTATTATCGTCCTATCCCGAACAGAATAACACAGATTGGAAGAAGTTAAATAGCAAACATGTATAAAAGTTGTAGTTTAAATAATCTCTTCGTTAAAGTAAATATATATTTTAATTAATAAGTGCAAATAAAAGTAAATATATTAATCAAATTTTGGATTTCATTTCACTCCTTCTTTGTACCCGTACAAAATAGTGAAAATTCAATAAAAATGATTCAATTTTATTCATAAAAGTATGCAATCATTTCATCAATGCTTTGTTATGACGTTGTCACGTTAAACTATCGTCCGTAAACCGACTTTACAGACAACCAATTATTTTTTTCCTGCGTGTGGCAGACGTGACAGAAGCGAGTCTGTCCACCCCGGCACTGGAGTGTCTCCGAAGATGGCACTGCCCCGAGTATGCGGTATTAGCAGCGAGGAAGACGAGGGCAGAGTTTAGAAGTCCGACCACAACCTGTTCCTTTATTGCTTGCTTTTTTTTTAAATTTTTGTTTGTGCGGTAGAAGAGGAGAAGAGGAGGCAAAAGAAAAAAATAGTCAGGAGGTTCTCAAATTTCGGGCCGAAAATATATATATAAAAAAAAAAATTCCTGAGAAACCAGTTTCTAGATGAGTAGGGGTGGGGCTTCGAAGGATGGAAGTGTTCACAGACGAAGTTCCGTGGAATGAGCTCCATCCTTGGATTATATATATATATATATTTTTTCCTAAGCTAAGTTCAAAACTAAGAGTGTTTGGGAAGGGGTCTAGGTAGGGAAGACTCTTGAGTGCGTATCAGGCCGAAGCCTACACTCTATAATCATGCGCTGGGAGGGGATCGGCCAGCCACGGCTCAAGCATACATCTTAGCCACCGCGATCAAAGAACTGATTCATTCAGGTGGGTGATTGCTGATATCGCAACAGTCGCATTGGGCCAAGGATGTTGATTTCGAGTGTCCAAAATAATTTTGGTCTTATGGTTTTTAAAAGCACTATACGGCTTTCATAAGTTTACTTAACATTCGTGTGAAACTCAGGTTATTTTGCACGCTTAGCATAATATCATTTAATTTTTTATAATATTATACGTTCCTTGATAGCCTAGCTTATGTAAATGGATGCCCATTTATCATTTTTTGTTTGTATTGTAAAGACAAAGAAGAAAAAAAACACGTTAAAGTTATACTTAAAAACTCTAAATTTAATAACTGTAAAATTGAATTCAACACGGAGAAAAATTAATAGCTCTAGATACGACGTGGAGCAAAAGAAAGAAAAATACAAATACCTAAATTTTAATTTAAGATAATGCATACGTTTTTTTTTCTGTGTGTTCACCGCCATAACTAAGGAATTTCGAGTTTCATGTAAAATAATCACGCAACAACAAAGCAATACAAAAAAAAATTACATTCAACCACTTACGATATCCACAATTAGAACAGTGTTTATAGTTAATAGAGGAAGCTTACAGATATCAAAGTTCTAAATGTGTCGCACTTAAGATATCTATCTCGTAGTGTGAGTTGCAACAGTGAGTTGCGATGGCTAAAAATTGATACACGCGCAAGACTGAAGAAACAACGCACTTATAATCGAATCACAAATAACTTAAAAATTAATGAAGGCCTTGCTTTGGCCTGGACAATATTTGTATTGTACATAAGAAACAAATAATTTTTTTATGTATTTACGTAACAACTTATGTAATATTCAAAGATTTAATATTAACGCAATAATGAATTTGGTACAGTATACTAATACAAAGTTAAAAATTCTTGCACAGTAAAACTGTTCTGTAAATAAATTTAAATAATAATTTAAAATTACAAATGTTTGTACATTTCGCAGTACCACCTACTGGGTTCGGAATCTTGCTGAGGCATTTTTGCGTCGCGTCGTCCCAGCACCTCAAATAGTTAAAGTTATTTGTCAACCGTTTACAGTATTAATTGCGCACATTAATACGCACAATAAAACAAAATAATGTCTAATTATTGGATACTCGATTATCTTTCATATAGTTTAAAAAATAATACTTGAACGAAACAACAATTAAATAAAAAATGGGTGCGTGTACATAGGTACGCGCGTGAGAAGTTATACTTCTTTGGCATCATTAAAAAATAGTTTTTAATTGCATGCAAAAATAGTGCGTGGAGTTCCTCCGCGCGGAAGAAGTGAAACTTCGTAATGTGGAAATGAAAATAGGAAGGGGTAGAAATTGATTTTTAGTGAAATCATATTGTATCAAATCAAACTAAAAAAATAAAGGAAATAAATTTGTAACGATTCATAGATTGATCTTCAGAGAGAGAGAGACACCTATTGAATGTCTATAAAACGAACTTTCTTATGAGAGCTGATTTTCATGAAATAAAACATGAAATCATTGAACGATAAAAGCTGTTTATTTAATCAATCGGACGGGTTAGCCCCAAGGAGAAAATTGACGTGGCGAGACCGCGTGGACATAGAGAAATGACACTCACTCAATATTTATGTGTCTATGAAACATGATTTTTTTTCTGCAATTTAAATTGTAATAAACAAAAAGGGTACTGAAAATTGAAACAAATATGGCGACACTACAAACTGTCAGGATCTTTATTTTTTTCTTACTCTCTACTTAGTTCCTTACAATAGCGCGTTCGAGTGCCACGCATTCACTCTCGCTCTGTCTCTTTCTATTCCCCCTCCCCAGGAGCGTTGAACGTTTAACGCAACCTTGTTGGAAGTCGCATTAGAAGTATAACTTCAAAAATAAAATAATGCGCCAGTTTTCGTAAGAAATAGTATTATCTCGAGAAACGTATTTCATATATGCAAAAATAACCATGGTCATGTGTTGTTACAATATCTCACTTTGCAGTATTACAAACTATTTCTTAAAATCAGGTTTGCAAAGGAATCTTTTGTAAAAGCACAGAAAATATTTTTTTCCTATGTGACGCACTAAATGCGAAGTAGTTAAATCACTATAGCAGTCATGATCCAAGTCATGCCAGATTGCAGCGTAGTGAACTATCACACATCGTGGTCATAAAAATATCCTCAGCTCTTCGATCTTTAGTCCTGCTCTTTTCTCTCCGACGTTACTCTGCCTACACTGTTAGAAAAAAGAAAACACCCAGCAAGTTCACGGGAATTTTAACGAAGAAATTACTTGAAATAAACGAAGAGTTTTTCTTGATTGCAGACAGCTTAATATTCGTTAACAAAAAATTCCCACTTCCTAGTTCCACGCTCCGCTGCGAACAGGGCAAACAGGGTCAACAGGGTAAACAGGGAAGTGCAAGGAAAACTGATGCAATTTTTTGAATGTTTTTGTGGTACACCGAGATTATTCTCGTGGATTCGTGATCAATGTTAAGTGAAATCATTAACCTTTAACTTACGAAGATAACAGTAAATTAACGAAGATCAATCCCATGGGTGTAGATCCTCGGAGGGAGGGGGAAGGGGGGGGGGGGGCAGGGGGCACAAGGCCCCCCCCCCCCCTGGAATTAAGCACTCCCGCTTGCGCTTGCAAAATCGTGACTTCGAAACGGAGTTAATAAAACGTAAACTTCAAAACCATGTTTCATGGGAAAAACTTTCTGTTACATTTCAAAGTTTTCGTTCTTGTCGCACGCGTACAGGCAGACAATATGGGCAGTCTACAACGCACACAAGCACCCTTTTGTGACTTGTGACTCGTGTCGTCGGTTAAAAACTCTCGGGTCGCGCGGCGGGGTCTACCCAGCAACATTTCCGCTCCCCTTTGTGAATCCTACAGATTGTATCCCCCCTTCTCCCTCGTCCCACATCGGCTTTTATTATTCGTGACCAGCGTTCTTCCAAAAAATTAAGGTAAATTATTTTTTTTTTTGACGGCGAATGAAAGAGAGCTATCGTGTTAAACTTGCAGGAGCGGCTCGTAACTGATAGTAAGTGAAGCTCAGTGGCAGGAATGCCGTTGGCAAAGAGCTTTCTTTGGTCGGATTCTGTTCACGACCAAAGAACAACTGAAATAAGATTAAAAGAAACCTGTATTCGCCGCATGTGTTCTGCTGGAAACGGGGAGGGGGGGGGGGGCAGGTAGTCCCCTTCCTCGGGCAACTGCCGCCACAGCCGTTCCATTAGCGTTCATTAAAGACAGACTGCGCAGGTGTTGCAGTACGTGTGTCCTTGGTAATTAATTAGCACTTTAATCTAATTACTGCCGGCTGATTACTGTGCTTGTGGCGGACCCGGGGAGAGCCTCATTTTCTCCTCTCTCCTCCTCTCTCCTCCTCCTACTCCTTCTCCAAGGGAGTTCGTCTTGCCTCGTCATGCTTCGTCCTGCTCTTATTGGCCGGAGGTGCTGGGAAACGTAAATGAGTAGTGTCATTGGCCAGGATAGCATCAAGAAGGGGAAGAGGGGGGGGGGAGGGGGAGGAGAGAAGGAATTTAAAAAAAAAAAAACATCTCACCGGAGTTGTTCGACGTAAACTATGCGCTGAGCTTTAGTGGAAAACGCTCTTTAAGGAGATAAAGAAAAAACATCCCTTTCGGCACAGCCTACAGGCGAAGGTAGATTTCCAAGTACCAATTTCTTCTGGAAATATTTTGGAAACTTCTATAAAATTATGGAACAAATTTAACAACTTAATGTACGTAACATATTTATGTTCTCCGATATTACAAAAGTATCGATTAAATATTTGTTCATTTTACATGCAGCGAAAATATTAAGACTATTATTTTTCTAAATCAATGTTTGTATCCACCATTCAATAACCTAGAACGAATTTCATATTATATGCCAAATAAGGTAATTATATAATTATTTTAACCTTAAAACACTATTTTTCATCCCCATCACTAATAACGTCGTCGTATAAAATTTTGCTTTGCACCAAGGTTAAAGATAATTTTAATATGGTTTAAAATAAATTCAAATTAATTCGATACTAAGAATATTTTTTTTTAAATTTGGACCCCTGTTTTAACGGTAACAATTCGTTTCATAAAAAAATTGTTGCAGCCATAGTTTTATATGAGTTTTAAGATTCATACAAAAATTTATGACGGATTTGATAGTACCTAAATCTATTAAAAAAGAAATGATAATTTTTTTTTACTTTCCCCCCTTGCAGTAATAGATGGTTAGATAATATTTTTTAAAATGGTTTTAGTCAATATTTAGAAAGTTAAAAAAAGGATGGAATCGATAGTGTACATGGTTGGGAAATTTTATTTATTTTCTTATTCCAACCACATATTTTTTTCAATAACTTGCAATAATGGTTTGTTTTATCAAGATTTGTTACAGAAAAAGTTTTAGATAAAAAATTATAAGATTTACAAACAATTTTAAACGAATTTGATAATGTGTCTAATAAGGGAGTTATGAATTTGTCATTAAACGCTGTCCATCCCATCCCTTGCAGTCATTGTAGGTCGTGTGAAAAATTGTTTCAGACAAAAGTTACAGATAATAACTAAAGGTTTTACAATAAATTAGAACGTATTTAATAGTGTACATGGTACGGAATTATGAATTTTTTTTAAATTCTACCCTTTTTTCAACCCCTTAAAGGAATTGCTCATCTTATAAAAAAATTTATTCAGACAAAAGTTTTAGATACAAATTATATTTGCAGACAATTTGAACGTTTTCGATTGTGTTCTTACTAATGGAGTTATAATTTTTTTTGTCTTCTAAACCTTGTTTTTTTCCACCTCTTGCAATTATGGTTGGTCGTATAAAAATTGTTTCAGCAAAAGTATTAGATAATATTTATGCGGTTTACAAACAATACTAACGAATTTAATGGTGTGCATTTTAAGAGAGTTTTTTTTTCCTTTGAAACTTTGTTATTTTCTACTCTTTACAGTAATGCTTGGTCATATAAAAGGTTTTAATAATGTACAAGGTACGGATTTTATGATTTTTTTTAATATGTACCCTCTTTTTTAAACTACTTGCAGCAATGGTTCATCTTATCAAAAATTGTTTCAGACAAATGTTTTAGATAAAAATTATAAGATTATGAATAATTTTACGTATTAGATGTTGTGCCTCTAGTCCTTGTTTTTCCAACCCCTTGCAGTTATGGTTGGTCGCATCAAAAACTTTTTTACAAAAATTTGGGTCCATATTTTGGAAATTACAGCGATTTTTCTGTTTGTCAAAAAACCTTCCCCTTTCTTTCTCTTTGGTTGAATATTGCCCATTAACGAACTCGACCAAGATTTTCCACTACTAGTTTTTATGTACTAGTTTAGAAGTGATTTGTGAAAATTGCGACAATTATCGTGTTCTCGAAAATGTTATATATATAACAATTAAAAGTATGTGTGTATATATACACACACACACATACACACATACTTTTGAATTGACTATGGTTCTGTGATCTATAGACCATGAAACGAAAAATTAAATAAAAAATTTCCGAACTTTGCACCATGGTAATGGCTACAATAGGTAGGATTTATTTGAAATCTACCTAATTGCAACATTTTAGCTAACACTGCAGCGAACAACTCTTCATCCAGACCATCCTCTGTCTCCTGTATTCTCCTAAACTATCAGTGCATGCCAAATGCATCTCCCATGTCTGTGCCCGATGTTTTCCCTGTATCGGGGCCCAACTTGACATAATTCCAATCTACGTGTATTTAAGATTATGGAAGTTAGTCATTGGCTTCAATCGCAGCCACGGCTGGCCAATCCCCGAAGAAGCACCCGATGCTTGACTGGACCGTGTAGCTTTCGGTCTGGGGACGCAGCTTGGGGTCCTGCCTAACACGGACTCCTCAGAAATACACTTAGATTTAGTTAGGTTAGGAAAAAGAAAATCGTATCCTCAGGCACGAGTCCCAGCGCCCATCGTCTCTGTGGACCCGCCACCCTACAAGCCGTCCTGGCTGGCGGTCTGCCTATCCAAGCAGGCGTCGCTCGTTCACCCCGATCAACACGTGATCCACACATTACTTAGAAACACATAACTTAGAACAATCATAACTTAAAATTCTCGAAGAATTCCACATAACTTAGAACTGTCATAAGTTATAACTATCATAACTGAGAAAAATATTTAATGCCGAAACACACAACTTAGAAACATCGTAACTTAAACTATAATAACTTAGAAACATACAAATTAGAACTGTCATAATTTATAAACAAGTAAGTTAGAAAAACGTAATGCCGACACAACTTAGAACTATAATAATTTAGAAACACTCTAGGTTACGACGTTTTGTTGTTGTGTGGTTCTGCGTTGCGTGTTTCTAAGTTACGTGTTTCTAAGTTATGAACGTTCTAAGTTGTGATAGTTCTAAGTTATGAATTTCTACGTAACGACGTTTCTAAGTTGTGTGATTCTGCGTTGCGTGTTTCTAAGTTACGTGTTTATAAGTTATGCAGGTTCTAAGTTGTGTGTTATTAAGTTGTGATAGTTCTAAGTTATGACTTTCTAAGTTACGATGCTTGTAAGTTGTATGATTCTGCGTTGTGTTTTTCTAAGTTACGTGTTTCTAAGTTATGATCTTTCTAACTTATGACAGTTCTAAGTTACGTAGATTTTTTCGAGGTTTCTATGTTATGACTGTTCTAAGTTGTGTGTTTCTAAGTTATGTGTGGTTCCCTCTGCGTTCGATGGTGGCAAGAAACGTTTACGATTCAGGCAGCGAATTCTAGCGGCGGGCGCAGAAAGTATTTGTGTGTGATTCGCATCCAGAAATTTTGGTTATTGAAAAGCGAATAATTTTTTTTATGAGTTCATTTATCACGCTCGGCATTATTAAAAATAATTCTGCATTAAATTTCGTATCCGAGTTTCGTATTTTAAGATTATTTGCATAACATGAATACCATAAGAACACATGAATTTGCTCATTACTGAGGTTTGATGTTAACAATCTATGGCGATTATTCACATCCCCCCCCCCACCTCCGTGACAGCACTCATTTTCAACTGATGTGGCGGGTGAGTCAACTGCAACACAATCTTCTGATTCCTCTCCGTGATACCTACCGAACACGTGCTCATAGCTTCGCCAGAATTGTGTTGCCATCTCCGCACGTTTCTCGCACATACGCGTGAATTATTTTTCTATTTGGAAAGACACAGTTACAGGAGGTTTTCTGTTCTCTCCACACTAATCGGCGAAGTTCAATGGAACACGTGACGTACAGCTTAGTTCAAACTTCGTGACAACGTCTAATAAATCGATGAACACCGGCTGCACGCACGAAAAAGTGTCCCGTTACGCACATTGACCGTTACGCTGTGTCCCGTTACGCTCATTGTCCCGTTACGCTGTGTTTCGTTACGCTGTCGGCGAGTGCAGTAATAATAGGTTATTTTACAATTGACTAAAAAATTATGGTAATTCTTATAATTGATGATAGATATTTGATTACAGTTTATTTATATGAAAACTTGTTCATAATTATATTTAAACTTTATAGCTAAACGCGAGTTTTTAAAATTAATTACAAGTCATCTACACGTGAACTGTTTCGTCAACTGTTTATAAAGTGAAGTGAAAAGTTAATGTTGTTTTCATTGCTTATTACAACAACAATTTCGGCAATAAACGTTAATTATTCTTGCATTTTAAAAATCTGATTACTAATATAATTTCAAGTATTTATTCTTTTATTATAAAATAAAAATGATTAAATTTTATTCAGAAAGGTATGCAATCATTTCAGCAGTGTTTTTTTTTTATGACGTTGTCACGTTAAACTATCGTCCGTAAACCGACTTTACAGATAACCATTCTTTTTAAATTTATTCAAACATGTACTGAATAAAAGCAATTTTTGATGCGTCACATCTTAGCTCTCGTTATACGGCATTTGGTGGGAGAAATTTCTTGAATGCGAAGGAAGTCAAGAAACGGAAATGTGTAACGACCACGGTGCTGCCATCTGTGGCGGATGGCGCGAACCAAAGTTAACAAAGACAAAGGGAAACGTCATAGTATTAACTGCTTAATGAACTTTAATAAGATGGGCAGTATTTCAATAAAATTATCCATTGAAAATCAGGTACAAGGCCAGGGGTTTAGAGTTTTTTCAATTAGTTTCGTTTTAATCAGAGCCGTTTCATTATATATGTAGTTTAAAATTTCCGTCTGCTTATCACATGATTCAGTAGTTGACGTAGCTGCTCCGGTAACGAATTCTAGCGGCGGGTGCGTAAACTATGTGTGATTCGCGTCCAGAAATGTAGTTGAAAACACAATCACGTTCGGCATTATTATGAAGAATTATGCTTAAATTTCGTGTTGGAGTTTCGCATTATAAGTGAATCTACAACACGAGAACACACGAATTCGCTCGTTACCGAGGTTAGATGTTACACAACACTTGCTAGTGCTGAAAGACTTGATCGAATTTTTTGTGGCAGTCACGAAAACATTTGGTCAGTAAACAACACCCCCCCCCCCCCCAAACACCGCTGTTATAGTCTGTTACACGTACCTTTTTTCCCCCTTCAAATTTGACAGTTCTCTGGAAGTAAGTAGTGTTAGTGGTCTACGTTTAATTCTGCCGTCGTTGTACTGTGAACAGTGTTTGTAAACAACTTCACGTGGTTATTTTCGTAAACAAAAAAAAAGTGTGGTACTTTGCCACCGACAGTCGGGGAATAAATGTGTACCCACTGGTACTTTTTTTGAGAACTGTCAAATTTGAGAGACGTTACATGAAACTAATTGTAACAACGGTATTTGGTTAGGTGTGCATGACGTAATATTTTGTGTCTCGGCCACAATATATTTCTCTTTGTTTGTGGGATCGTTTGTATTTTTTCATTGCGTTAATGCTGTTCACAGTGTTCGAAGCGTGTAGTGTCAAAACTGTGCACTCGGCGTGTTCACACAATACATGGCACACAACATTTTGGCGAGTCGGATAAAAGCCGCTGTTGCACTGACGTCCAGGTGTGTGGTACTACTGCACCGCGCGTGCCAGACCTTTCCGCCGTTGTAAATTTTTTTCCCCCCTAATTCGAAAAAAAAGGCGCCCGTATTTACCAAAATATTGAAGTTTTCGCCCCCTTTTAAAGGCTGTTCATCTCCTCGTGCTAACCGCACTTCACAAGCGGCTACCTTTTGGACGGTGGGCAAAAAAAAAAAAAAAAAAAATCTAGCGAAAACTTTGAAAAGGCGGGCGGCGGCTTTGACGGTTTTCGTTTCAGGTAGCCTCGAGGAGGTGGTGAAAATGGAGGGGGAGGGGGGGGAAGGAAAAAAAGGGAGAAAGAAGGAAAACGGGGAGTTAAGTGGGAGAGTCACAACATAACACATGCTGGG
Organism: Bacillus rossius redtenbacheri; assembly: GCF_032445375.1. Taxonomy (NCBI): domain Eukaryota; kingdom Metazoa; phylum Arthropoda; class Insecta; order Phasmatodea; family Bacillidae; genus Bacillus; species Bacillus rossius. The sequence continues at coordinate 13,551,570 of NC_086340.1, read as the reverse complement.
GCGGGGGGGATGGTTTTCTAAACATCTGTCTTGGCGGCATTTCATCCAAGTCGACAGGTACCATTGTGCCCTCTGGTTGTGTGCTTGGCCGATTGGTGGGGGGGGGGGGGGGGGGGCATCAGCGACAACTCACTCAGCGGGCGACACCTGGTGGGAGGCTTTGTCACCTCCAAACAACCTCTGGCGGCTTTCAAGCCGTCTATTTTCCCGCACGAGTTTAGTTCTCATAATAGCGTCCTCACAACCCGCAAAGGGAAATGGAAAAAGGGGTTCGGATGGGAAGGGTGGTTCGAAATTGAAGGTTTTGGTCTCACACAAGGAACGTTATTTCATTTTTCTTGAAATTTCTATAATATACAAGGTCATCCAATCCGTTCGATTTTAAATTTTTCTCGCGATTTCATATGGTAGCAAAGTAGACCGAGTCATTTACAATGATCCGCACGTCCTTCAAATACTTTACCATTTTATTTTATTTTTTTAATTAAAGAAATATAATTTAAATTTTACGCATAAAATTTGTTTGCATACGAAATGATGTGTCTACAATTTTAAAAAAATCACATGACATTTATTTTATCGTGATACGAGTTACAGACGTTAAAAAGTTATTAAAAGTTAAGAATTTCCATCCAGCACAGTGATGCATTATTTTAATTTCAATTAGAGATTTAAATTTAAACGTCTGAGCTAGCTCAGCCTAATAACAAACTTCGATGGTGTGTCGCAATTTCAAACATATCTGGAGTTATGTGGCCAACTTTATTTGATGGGGAAAATTGGAAGCCGTATTTCGTCCAATATTTCACTTGCAACTCTATCGTCAAATACACGTGAGAACAAATGATCAGGACACTTAAAAAAAAACTAAAAAAAAACTAAAAGGTGTGGATGAATTACCTGTAACTTCTTTCAGCCAATACAGAATACCTAAAAGTTTTTTTTTGACGTGACAACGTCTAATAAATCGATGAACGCCGGCTGCACGCACGAAAAAGTGTCCCGTAACGCACATTGTCCCGTTACGCTGTGTCCAGTTACGCTCATTGTACGCTTGCGCCGCATATATCTCTCTTCCACTCGATTGGAACAACCATCGATTTGACTTTTTCGAGGCAAATTAAACTTGCAACACTCCCATTCGTTTCCTACTTTTCCTATCATCGTCCTATCATAACAGAATAACACAGATTGGAAGAAGTTAAATAGCAAACATGTATCAAAGTTATAGTTAAAATAATCTCTTTGTTAAAGTAATAAACATAATTGAATTAATGAGTGCAAATAAAATTAAATTTATCAATTAAATTGTAGATTTCATTTCACTCCTTCTTTGTTTCCATACAAAATAGTGATAATTAAAAAAATGATTCAATTTTATTAATAAAAGAATGCAATCATTTCTTCAATGTTTTGTTATGACGTCACGTTAAACTATCGTCCGTAAACCGACTCTACAGACAACCAATTTTTTACTAGGAATTAAAATCCATTATTTTTATCTATGAAGATTGATTTTTATTTTGAATAAATTTGTATGAGTGGGAATGTTTTCGTAAACAATTCTATCTTTGTGATTTTGTGTCTGCATGCAAATTGATCGTATAAAATATCTTTAACATAAATATACAAAAATTCTACCAACAATATTTGTCAACCAAAAGTCACAAATAACTTTTTTTGCGTAGCCCACGAAAATCAATTAGGCGAGCAAGCCGGTGAACTGCAGATACCCAAAAATAACGATAACGAATATCTTGCGCAAAAGTTCGCGCATGAAACCGTACCGACTCCAGTCGGTCACGGCACTTGAACAAAATGATCACGGCGCGCACGTAACGCGTTATGTTCCGAGCTGCTTACGAGGATCGCCAACGACAACAGTCTACTAATGAAGTTGATCATCAGTGAAGAGGCCACATTACAGACGAATGACAAAGGTGAACAGCCGCAATGCACTTTTTTTGGGAAACGAAAAATCCTCGTTTCGCCATAGATAGAGACCGGAAAAATTCGCGAATTCATTTCGCGATAGGCTAAAATACAAATCGTTATACCTCAGAGCTGCCTCTGCTATTTAGTTCACAACTCACCTGGATGACTCTGGGCCAATGAGAAACACCCAACCAAAGCTTTATCGAATCACAGGCTGCTACGCTGGAACGTCTCACAAGACAGCAGCCAATGAGTGGGTGACATTTGACCGAGTGAACGTATAACTATGGAGTTCATCCTGCAGGTCATTGAACCCGCGAATTTTTCCGGTCCCTAGCCATAGAGCATGAGGGAGATTCCCCGAAAGTGAACGTGTTCTGTGCCATGTCGCGGGAAAAGATTTACGGGCCCTTCTTTTTCATCAAAAAAAGCTGCCATAGGCCATTCCTACCTTGACGTGGTCACCTTTTGGCTTCTGCTTCAATTGGAAGAAGATACAAAAGATTCCATCTTCCATACAGATGGTGTGCTGCATCACTTCCACTCGGCTGTAAGGGAACACCACACAAACACACGTCTCCCCGGGAGACGGTGTGATCGTGCAGGTGTCCAGGTGTGGGGGCAGACGGCCACCTTGAATCTCCGGACTTAAACTCAACCCACGCGATTATTTCTTTCCGTGGGGTTATGTCAAAAGTCAAAGTGTTAAAGTGCCACCTCTTTCGCTATCTTTGCCGGACACGAGACAGCGAATCTCATTTGGCAGTTGAGTCCATCACCGCCGACACATTGCGCAAAGTGTGGGAGGAGTTTTTTTGAATATCGCCTCGGTGTTTGCCGCGTAACTCGAGAAGCGCATATCGAGTCACTACAAAAAAAAACTTTGAGAGATTTTCTATTTTTCAGGTAAATTCTCTGCACCGTTTAGTTTTTTTATGATTTTTTTTTTAAAAATGGCACTGATTATTTGTGCTCATCATGTACAGCTAGAGACGGAAATCTGACCGCGCGACAGGGCTTTAAGGGGCCCGCCTCGTCAGGGGTGTGTGTGTGTGTGTTAGTGAGGCGGGATGATAAGAGCGACGCTCGCCGGTGCTTCTAGCGCTGTGTCGCTTCTAAGCGCAAGGCTCTGAACTGGCGTGCAGTCTTCTCGTCGTGCACAGGACAACTGTGAAATTTGAGCGGTTACCTTAACATTATATGGCAGTTAAATGAAGATAAAGGTGTAATGCAAGTCCCTTAAGTGCTTTCATGAATCTGTACCGGTTGTTTTACGCCTAAAATTTACTCTGAAAACATGCGTTGTAGCCATTTTAAGTCTTCTAAAAATACAGTTTGAAAACTCAACCCGAAATCAAAAGTACTTTTCGGCCCTCAGCGAACTCTTAAATGCTATTCGTAAGCAGTACTCCACTCGGATGTCTCGAGTAGTTTTAAAATCGCGTTGTTTCTCCTGAAGCTCTGCGCACCGTGTGTGTGCGCGGGTGGACAGGGGCCTTAACGAAATGCGCGGGGGTGTTCAGCGGAACTCCTGTCGTCCGGTGGAACCTCTCCTGAAGAGACGCTGATCCAATCTGCGTGCCCCAAAAGCCCTCCGATGAAAGACAATGGACAGGTGGGGAGGGATATATCTCTCTCCACCTCCTCCTCCACCATCACAGCTGCATGTTCGTGTCTGGCTGAAAGACTGACGTCTAAATCCCCCGGGTATTATGTCGAGACGAGTGGAGCCCCCTAAATCCCAGAGGACCTTGGCCCGACGCGACAGCAGAGCTCCTGGCGGGAGAACGTGCTAACCACCGCCGACAAAACTTCAGCTGCGTGTTCATCTTGAGAAAGAAACAAATCAACGTGAGCGAGTCTTTTTAGTACTCGTTAGTGATGTGTAGAGCAACGGAATTTTCGCGGATTCATTTAGTCGCAAGCTGGAATGAAAACCTCCACACTGTCGCACTGTGTTCATGATTGGACCGCAGTTATCCGGACACGCCCCTCTACGACCGTGAGCCAACGATGTCCAGCTAGGAGAGAAGTAAGCCAATCAGGTAGTGCCAAATAACAAGGATAAAAATGTTCTCGCTAAGAAATCAACCAATGGGAAAGTAAACATGGGTCAAGCACACCTATAACTTTGAATTCTATCCTGAGGCCAGAGGAATCCGCGAAATTTCCGGGACCCTAGTGATGTGTAAACGTCTAACCTCGGTGGCGAGAAAAATTCACGTGTTCTCGTGTCGCAAAATTATGCGATGATTGCAGTTATTGCGTTTCTTGCCTAGTTCACAAAACCCGACCTGAGAAAAACCATGTGGCAATCCGTCGCGCTGTTCAATGCCGAGCGTGATACATTTATTACATTTTCAAGTAGGTACGTTATTTCTCCGCCCGCCACTAGAATTCGCTGCCTGTATCGTAAACGACGATTACCTCCATCACTGGAGACAGGAAAAATTCGCGGATTCATTTCGTGATGGACTAGAATCCAAAAACGTTTGCATTTTTACTGCATCAGTGATTGGGCCACAGTTTATCTGAATGACACTTAGCCAATTAAGAATCTTAAACAAAAGAAGTATCGAATCACTAGCGTCCCAGTTAACAGGTGTCACGAGTCAGTAGCCAATGAGCAAATGTAATTTTCCCGAGTGGAGTTTATCTTACATGTCATTGAACTCGCGAATTTTTACGGTCTCTACCCATCACTCGTAGATGGCAGCATGAATCATCACGAAACAGAGGGATATTTTTAACACCATATAATGAAACGGCTCCGATTAAAGCGAAAAAAGACGGAAAAAAATACTAAAAATCCGAAATTAAAAACCTGATTTTTCGACAAGGACTTTTATTTAAATACAGTTTTTTTTTTAAATTCAATGAAAAAGTTAACACCATAAAGTTTCCGCACACGTTAGATAACTATAAATTATAACAAAGTATTAAACGATAACTGTATGATTATAAAGTTTCAATTTTAATACCTGTGCGAATTAATGAAAACTCATTTTCTAATAAATTTAACTATTTTAATTTTAAGTAAAAGTAAAGGACGTAGGCAAGCCTAGTGTATAATAATCAATCCAATGGACTTAGAGCTATGTATTTTAATTTTTTTTATATCAATAGGATATACAAATAAAATGTATTCATATATATTTTTCAAGCACAATTTGTATAATCCAGTAATATGTTATCACAAAAAGTAAAATTAATGTTTTTTTTCCAGTGACGAGGTTTGTATCACATCAACCGTTAATCGCTCGATCTATCAACCGCACTCTTTACCACTGCGCTATCTTTTTTAAATTTTTTTTAAACGTTTGACTAGCTCGTGATTTTCATCACAAGCCAGCCAAACATTTTTTATTTTTACTTATTATATTTTATAATTTGACCATTTCGTGTGACAGTTTCATTGACTTCGACAAATTAATGACTTATGTAAACACTTACAAATTTACACCCATGCCTTACCCGGGACTCGAAACCAGAACCCCTCGCATCGCATTCAATCCAATTCAATAGATTTTCATTACACATGTTTACCCTTTGCAAGTTTCGCTGTCGTTATAAGGACATTCCAGCAATCAGTGCTCTTTTGCAATTATTTACAGATATTATAAATTCTTTTTTTTTCTCTTTACGATAAATAAAAAAAACAGTTTACACAAGAGGAAATTTAAAAAAAAACTTTTGTTCTGTAAGGCAGTGTGCATCAGACTACGCTACGGAGGTCGGCGTAAAAAATGTTTCAAGTTACGAGATTTAAGCACATCCCTGGAGGCTAATAATCGTCCGCTCTACAGTTGTACTACAGAGCCGGTTTCGGGACAGTTATTGCGGGATACATAAGGAGACTGTGTATTTTCAACAGTGTAATGCCTGCTTTCTTAGGTATTTTAAAATTTGGGATTCCTTTTTTATTACGACTATTTTAGCATACCAAATATACATTCCAGGGTAGTTTCGCTATTACAAGGTTTCATTTGGCACACCAATACGTATGGTATGTACCCTAATGTTTTTCGAAAGTGACTTTATACGGGTTTATGTTGTTACACGTGGGTCCACCATCTTTGTGACACATTTCTGTTCGTCGATTTCCGTTCCATTTTCACGGAATTACTACTGCCAAATGCCGTATGCCGAGAGTAAATATGTTTTCACGTCAAAAATAATTCGAAAACATGTTTGCGACTTATGGTCTAAATTGTTTCGTAAGGTTAGTAGACTACATGTACGCCTTTGAAATGGAGGTGAACAATATTTTTATTGCAAATCACAGTTTAAAGTTTTTAAATATGAAACACTTGAGTGTCTGCGTAGGCTAATGTTTAGTTGAACGATGTTTTGCAACCACCACAAAACTTGTCGCCGTCATAAACTTATCTAATTGGAATATTTAAGGTTAACAGTCATATTTTCCATAAAAAAATTCTGCTGTTCCTACCTTTAACTATTTAAAAGAACTCTTTCTTTCTACAACGACAAGTTTTGCGGTAGTTGTAGAAATTTGTTCAATCAAACATTATCATCAAACATCAGACAGTGTTCCATCTAAAATACTTCCTACATTATTTGAATTAAAATATTTGTACATCGCCAATTTCAAAGGAATATACTAGCATTGGGAAGCAGTTTAGACCATAAGCAATAAATGTTGAAAATTTATTTTTCGTTAAAGATCCTGCAGTCAAAGTGTGTCGTTTGAATTCTGAATCTTCCTGTAGTTAGGGACCTTCCCGATTTATTATTATTTTTTTGGTAAATGCAAGATTGCAAATTATTTTACATTGGAATTATCAATATATTAACATCATGGGTTGTTTAACTCACCATGAGAGACAATGAACTAATAAGAAACGCCTAATAAAAACAAATTAACCGAATATATGCAAATAAGACAGTGGGTGAAATGTGTCAGTGGCCAATGAATGAACGATGATCAATTGATTACACGTGTCTAGGTTAGCGAAGAATAACTGGCGTCAGAAAATGACGCGCATTTGGGAGGTCTCAAGTTATAGTAGTATATTACACGAACGATTGAATTAATCTAACACTTTAATTTTTTAAGTTTTTAGACTATGGATTAGTTTTTATTTATTTTCGATTTACGACTGTAGCTGTTAAGGTTGGCAGTCCAACTACGTAAAATAAAGATGAATTCACGTGGGAAATGGTACCAATTATAAAGTAAAATACTGTGGCCAGTTTAAGTTACTTAAGACCTTTTTGCCCACAGGACCAAAATATTACTCGACGGTAAATAATTACAGCATTTAATGCTTAGATACCCTTTCAGTCACTAGACACATTTTATGCCAACAAACATGTTTCCATTGCTCATTTATTTTCCCAAAAATATACATCCACACGTTGTTTTTAAAATATGTATCTGTGTAACTATAATGTCACAACAAATTCTAACAGGTCAGACACGGTAAATTAAAACGATATAAATTCATATTAGTTATGTACCAGCACCGAGGATAAAATGTTTCATTAATATTCATGCACGTAAGTTGTACGTGGAAGAACTACAGAGATGAAATAATGTATTACCATGAATGGCATAAGTTAAAATTTTCATCTCAGGGAAAAATCGCTCTTTTATTTGGACCCTCAACACGACGAGCCAATTTGTTTACATCGTAAAATTCGTTTCTTCATATAACCAAACAAAAATGACCGGACGATTACCAAATCGCTCAAAAGTGTTCTAATATCTGATATTTTTAGAAAATTTAAACTTAGAAACAGCATTTTCAGATTTGTTTATCTGAATACTGGGTAGAGACATACAATCTTCGCGTTATTTTATAGTTTGAGGCTAGACTCCAAGTATGTGTGTGTATACAAGTGGATGTCACGTGTTCATTGGCTGATGCCACACTTCACCTTCTCCCCGGGTTGTGCAAGACTCGGTCAGATGTCTTCCCACGTGTTTGTAATTGGGTTATAATCCTTCAGGAGAGTTCGAGTGTACATACATTTGCATTCTAGTCTGTTTCGGAATAATGATGCATATTTTGAAGGAATCCATCAAGAAGACGTGTGAGCCCGAAGCTTAAAAACAACATGTCTCTCACGTGTTACATCATCATCACTAGAGATGCGGAAATTTCGAGCATTCATTTGGTCGCAAGTTAGAACGCAAACCTCCACACTCCCGCACTGTGCTCGTGATTGGACAGCTGTTATTTGGACACGCCCCTTCTGCGACCGTGATCCAACAATGCCCTGCTAGGAGAGAAGTAAGCGAATCTGGCAGTGCCAATTAACAAGGATAAAAAGATTCTCGTTTATAAATCAACCAATGGGAAAGAAAACATGGGTTTAACACACACATGACTTTGTAATCTACCCTGAGGCCAGACGAATCCACGAAATTTCCGGGTCTCTAATCATCACCACAGGACAGGTAGGTTAAAAACGTTTCAACGCGCTACTGACCGAAACACGACGACTAGCAAAATTAAATAATGTGCAGGTTAGCCGGAATACAGAGTAGAGCCCTGTAGCTTGTCTGCGGCGCAGAGCACCCTTAAGCGAAATGCGTTGTATTGTGTCTCACACGTTTGACAAAGGTCTCCCCAGGGATGCTGTCATAACTTAGAAACACACAAGATAGAATTTTTCAATTTATGCTTGTTCTTCGTTGCGAGTTTCTTATTTATGACGATTTTTTAATTACGTGGTTCGGTGTTGTGTCTTTCTAAGTTAGGTACGAGTTTATAACTTACAGCCCTTCTTAATTGTGTGTTTATAAGTTATGAATCTTCTAAATCGTGTGTTTCTAAGTGATAACCGTTCTAAGTTGCGAGTTCTCAGCTATTATTTTTTGAAGTTGTGTAAGTTATGATCGTTCTAACTTATGACAGATTTTTTTTTCTCAAGAATTAATATTCATAACTGTTCTATCCCCTAGCCCGGTGACAACATTCAGGCAGGGCAGTAGAAAAAAATAAATAGCCTGGAGATAAAAAAAAAGAGGGAGTACAAATTCTGCCGGACTTTTACATAAACGACTAACTAGCAAGAGTGCCTCGCGTGCTCTTTCTTTCTCTCTCTCTCTCTCTCTCTCTCTCTCTCTCTAAGAGATTTGGCCAAATCGAAGTACCAGCTCGCATGCCACGCTGTTACTGCAGTGATTGATTGTCGTGGCTGATACAACGGCTAATCCCAAAGTTCGTGAAGGACAAGGGGGATTTGGGGAAGGGGGGTGGTTTGAAGAGGCGCCAACCCACACATCCTCCCTCCCTCCCCTCTTCCTTCATACTTCTTTTCGAGAAACAGCAAGTCGAAGGGACCCACAGAAGAAGAAATCTCCACGTCAGATAGCCGCCATTGTTATATAATTTTTCTCGTTTGCGTGAGAGGCCGTAGGGAAAATATTTCGTCGGACCGGGGGTGAAAAAAAAAAGAAAAAAAGAAAAGAAACTTTGCTAATGGCGCCACGGTTTGCGAATGAAAGGCATACGCCCCAGGAAATCCACCAACGAAATGATGGATGCCTCGCGGCTCAGAGGCGAGAGAAAAAAAAGAGTTTATTTATTCGAGCAATAACTGAATGTGTATTATTATTCAGCCTATTCGACACAGGAAGTAAAATTTTATACCCCGTGGGCAGAAACTTGTAAAATTCGCGTTATTACTTAACATCAGTTTACAATTCAAATGTTTTGTACACTTCGATGTCCCTGGTGATTGGATCACGGGTATTTTTACACAACATGAAGGACTATCACTGTTAAAAGTTTTTACCTTCTATTTAAGAGGTACAGTGGTTATTAACTTATCCAGAATCATCGTAAGTTTACCGTTATCTTCGTGAATTTAAGCACAACAAGTTCACTAAATTTGAACATGAATCCAAAATTATTTTTTTGGTGTATTAACAAAACATTATAAAACTGGTTAAGTCTTCTTCAATAAGAGCAATCTTCTTTTGTCCAAGTGTTAGTTCACCATATTTTAGAACGAAACATGCAACTCGGAAGTCAAAATACTGAGTAGTTTCCATGAATATTCAGTTATTTGAAATTACAAATTATTTATTCGAGTTAAATAAGTCGTTGAAAAGTGCGTAAATTTATTGCGATTTCAATGACGACCATCTGACCGAAACATGTGCGACCCGGAAAATAGGTGGAGTGTAACAGCAGCCAGTGAACACGTGACGTATGCTTGACTACAGCACTCGTTTGTAGATTACAGCGTTGCACCGGGAATTATCGTGAATTCAACAGGTCAATGCCAATTACGTTCGTCTCAAGTAACGTAGGTAAAATGAGCGTTTTCTTGAAGGAAAGTTTGTAAATTTCAAACTTTTGCGTTTTAAACAATGCCACGTGAACTTTGGACAAATCATAGCTGGAAAGTATTAAAGTATAATTTTGGCTGGTGTTAGTATCTTCGACTCTATAATTGACGTACTCCAAATGGCACATTTTAGGTTATTCAGTATTCAAAAGTTTGCAATATTGATAACAAAAAGCAAAATTTACAATGTTTATATTGTTCTGAATGGGAAACACATTACATAACTAATAAATAGATTTGGAACTTGAACTTGAAACAGTTATAGACAAGGGGGAGGGGGGAGGGGGGGGAGAGATCCCCTGGAATGAAAAAAAAAACACCTCACTTTTCGCTTGCAAAATCTTACTGAAACAGAAATTGTAACGTAATCCTGCACCGTTGGTCATAATTTAGAATTCGTTTACAATCATAAGTGTAACTCATGACTGTCAAAGAACGATGATAATTTATAACCATCATTAATTTAGAAAATTACAGTTCAGAAACATTGTTATTTATAAAATCGTAACTTAGAAGTATCAGAACTTAGAAACGCACTACTTAGAACTGCCATCACTTTTAAACACTCGCCTAACTTAAAAACACGACACGTCAAACCACACAACTAAGGAAAACAAGTTAGAAAAAACATATATTAGACCTACTTATCTCAAATTATAACACCAGAACATAAAAAAATTATATTTTTGTGTTTTTTTTATTTATGTGTTTCTAAGTTGTGTGTTTATAAGTTATGACAGAACCCCATTCTAGCTCAGTAAAAGTCATGACCATTATAGTTTAGATATTTGGGTCCGTATTTACAAAGTTCACATAACGCGCTTATATATTGGTACGAATTCATAGAGAACGGACAAATTCGCGGATTCTTTTCACGATAAGCTAAAATTGAAATAATTATATCATACTGTTGCATCTGCTAGTGGCTCGCCGTTGATGTGGGAGATCTCTCGGCCAATGGGAAACCCTCGACCAGGGAAATGACGAATCACAGACCACCCGATGGAGACGTATCACAAGTCAGTAGCCGAAGGAAATATAGCATCTTCCAGAGTACGTACATGACCATGGAGTCCATCCTAGAGGTCAATGAAAGAGCTAAAAAAAATTTCCAGTCTCTACGGAATGCACACTCCGCTAGTGGTCACAAACCTAAACCAATGAGATGGTGTAATTTTCACGAGTACATATCGTCTGTCATTTGTAAGAAGGGGCTAACTACAAAACATAAACTTTTCAGGAGAGCAGAAAAACAAAATGAGCACACTGTAATGCATCACTGTATTTTAATTATTTATGGTTAGCCCCTGTCATATCTTAAAAACTATTAGAGATACAGTTATCCCCTTCTTACAGACCATGAAGGATGAAAGAAAACATGTATTTCTGCAGTTAACTCATTTTCAACAAAAATGTAAGATGGCCCCTTCTTACAAATGACAGACGATATAGAATCGTGGAGACTATCCTAGAAGTAATTAAAACAGCTAATTTTTCAGTCCATACTGATTAAAAGCTATTAAAAACTTTGACTCCACGCGTGACAGAAGTGAAACTTCTTGCTTATTAGTAGAGACCGGAAAAATTCGCGGGTTCAACGACCTCCAGGATAGACTCCACTACCCTCTACACACTCGGGCAAATGCCAACTGCTCATTGGCTGTTTACATGTGAGTCGTCTCGACTGGGCGGCCTGTAATTCGACACTTCTACGAGTGAGGATCTCTAATTGGCCCTCATTACTCTAGATTAACAGTGAACCAACGGCAGAAGCAGCACTCAGCTATAATTATTAGAAGTGTAGCATTTCACGAAATGAATCCGCGAATTTTTCAGGTCTCTATTTATTAGTAGGGGCAGGCATTTTTCGCGAATAAATTTAATCTCCTACTATATTGCAACAAAGTATACGCGCACCAGCGGTTTCTTCCTTGTGATTGGCGGCCGTCTGCGAGAGAAGTTTTTGCCTTATTTAACCGAGCCATTCAGGACGCGTTGTATTCCGCAATGAATTACTGTGATTGGTGTTCTATCAATCGACATGCACCTGAAAGAAACTCACCCAATCACGAAACACTGACGATGCTACAGTGTTTTAACTTTCAGCTAGTCTAGGAATCTTTTCGCGAAATATGCATGGCCCTACGTATCACAGTCAGTAGCTGATGGAAATATGGCATCTTCCCGAGTACGTACATGACCGTGCTAATTTTTTTTTCCAGTCTCTATACGGAATGCACACTCCGCTAGTGGTCAGAAACCTAAACCAATGAGATGGTGTAATTTTTTATGAGTACATATAGGATCGTGGAGAGTATCCTAGAGGTAATTAAAACAGCTAATTTTTCCAGTCCATACTGATTAAAAGCTATTGAAAACTTGGATTCCACGCGCGACAGAAGTGAAACTTCTTGCTTATTAGGCATAAATAGAGATAAAAATACTTTTATTTTCTTTATTGAACAAGATATAGTAATTTAGAATAGTAAGTATTCAGGTATGATCTCGAGGGACCGGAAAAATTTGCGGGTTCAATGACCTGTAGGATGATCTCCATAGTTCTACGTAAACTCGGTCAAATGCCACCTACTCATTGGCTGCTGTCTTGTGAAACGTTCCAGCGTAGCAGCCTGTGATTCGATAAAGCTTTGTTTGGGTGTTTCTCATTGGCCCAGAGTCATCCAGGTGAGTTGTGAACCAATAGCAGAGGCAGCACTGAGGTATAACGGTTTGTATTTTAGCCTATCGCGAAATGAATTCGCGAATTTTTCCGGTCTCTAATGATCTCAAATGAAAATAACGCCCTTGTCCACGCCCTGTGCTCTCGCATCCATTCACTGGCACTTATTGGCACCTCTTTTGGTGGTTTATGCAGACGTCGCCTTAAATGTCGAGTGAAAAGTCAACTCAACGATTTACTTGTTTTACGTGTTTCAAGCGTTGCGCAATACACCATGCTCTCGGCCTACAGTTCAACTGATCTTTTTACATGTTTAGTCCCTAAGAAAGGGCGCTATCAGAAATACTCTGGTAATGTCGTGGGGTACAATTTCGGTTGAAACTGTTGTTAAGGACCGGTTTTCGGTGTACGAGAGGCGAGAGAGAGAGAGAGAGAGAGAGAGAGATAGACAGAGAGAGAGAGGACTAGCACTAATGCTAGCCGGAATTATTTTTAACGGAGCATTGTTGGAGACTTTTTATTACTGGTAATTGGAGTTTAAAGATGTACCTACGTTGCATTGAAGTGGGGTTTTAAACCTTCGGCGGGGCTAATATATTTTTTTTCTGTTTTTACGCCCGAAGGAAAAACGTTGGCACTGGGTTTAATTACTCAGAACGACGGGGTAAGGTTGCATATTATCATTATTATAATGTTTTTGTGTTTAAAACAGGGGATGGGGTGGGAGACAAAAAGTAACTAGACGGCGACCAGAGCGCGCGGCAGCTGTCACCGCAGGAAGCAGTCGTTTTGTTCGAGCGAGAATTTTTATGCGCGCAATTGGACCCACTCGCCGCTTTAAGTGGTCTGGCGTCTGCGGACAGAATTAAAACATTACCGCCACGCCAGGGCGTCGTAGGGGTCGCGTTTCACTGCTGTCCACACGACCCCGTCACTGAAGGGTTTTGAAAGCTTCGGCTGATTATTATTATTATTTTTTGCGTGGTCGTTACATTTACGGCCAAAACGGAAACGTTTGACACTGGGTTTAGTTGCTCAAAACGATTGGGTTAGTTTACATATATTTTTTTATGTATTTAAAATAAAGAAGGGGACGAAAGATATTCGCCCTTGGGAATAGCTTAGAATTCGCGAAACATCCATATAATTCATGACTGTCGAAGTTGAAACGTTATTAATATTAGAAAGAAATCAAGTCATAACTTAGAAAATTAAAATCTAGAAAAACATTGATTATCTTATTAAATCGTAACTAAGAAGTATCAGATCTTAGAAACATGCTACGTAGAACTTCCATCACTTATAAACACGTACCTAACTTAGAAGAGGAAAACGAAAACGATCCCAGAAACATATATATATACAGCACAGTGTTGTCTTAACATCTCTTTGGCCTGGTACGTTTTTAATGTCATTCAAACGTCAGAAATGTTTCACAAAAAAAATTGTGTTCTTTTTGACGTGACAACGTCTAATAAATCGATGAACGCCGGCTGCACGCACGAAAAAGTGTCCCGTTACGCACATTGACCCGTTACGCTGTGTCCCGTTACGCTCATTGTGCGCTTGCGCCGCATCTATATCTCTTCCACTCGATTGGAACAACCATCGATTTGACTTTTTCGAGGCACATTAAATTTGAAACACTCCCATTCGTTTCCTACTTTTCCTATCATCGTCCTATCCTTAACAGAATAACACAGATTGGAAGAAGTTAAATAGGAAACATGTATAAAAGTTGTAGTTAAAATAATCTCTTCGTTAAAGTAATAAACGTATTTGAATTAATGAGTGCAAATAAAAGAAAATTTATCAATTAAATTGTAGATTTCATTTCACTCCTTCTTTCTATCCATACAAAATAGTGATAATTCAATAAAAATGATTCAATTTTATTCATAAAAATATGCAATCATTTCATCAATGTTTTTTTTATGACGTTGTCACGTTAAACTATCGTCCGTAAAACGACTTTACAGACAACCTATTTTTTTTTCTTCTCACGAAAACGTTGCGTTAAACTTCGGCCTCGAAATTATTATATTTTCTTCGCGCCCGGAGAAGTTTCACTCCAGAACGAGCGCGCCGACTGCAGGCCCGCAGGATTCCGCGCGGACGGACAGACACGGACGTCGACGGACGTGGAAACCCCAGCTTCCGTGCGTCCAGCACGCGCGCCATTGTGTCCGCCCGCTCGCCCGCGGTGATTTACGTATCCGCTCACGTGATGCGTGACCGCACCGGCCGCCATTGTGCTGGAATATCGGACCTTCATCGACGAGCCCCGCTCGGACAAAAGGCGCACGCACGCCGATGCCTGCGCAGGTCTGTGTCGCTATCTTTTTTTTTTTGGTCCCGTAATTTTTTTTAAATTCTTTTGTTTTGCCCCGTATTTATTTTTTAAATTTTATTTTCACTCTCATTTGATGATGGAAAAAAAAAAATGGTTGTCTGTAAAGTCCGTTTACGGACGATACTTTTACGTCACAACGTCATAACAAAACATTGATGAAATGATTGCATACTTTTATGAATAAAATTGAATCATTCTTATTGAATTATCACTATTTTGTATGGATACAAAGAAGGAGTGAAATGAAATCTACAATTTAATTGATAAATTTACTTTTATTTGCACTCATCAATTCAAATATGTTTATTACTTTGACGAACAGATAATTATAAATATAACTTTTATACATGTTTGCTATTTAACTTATTCCAATCTGTGTTATTCTGTCAAGGATAGAACGATGATAGGAAAAGTAGGAAACGAATGGGAGTGTTTCAAGTTTAATGAGCCTCGAAAAAGTCAATTCGATGGTTGTTCCAATCGAGTGGAAGAGAGATAGATGCGGCGCTAGCTTACAATGAGCGTAACGGAACACTGCGTAACGGGACACATGTTTGTGCGTGCAGCCGGATATCATCGATTTATCAGACGTCCTCACGTCAAAAACTAAATTTTTTTATTCTTGCAGGCTTTCACGGCCATTGTCTAAAGTAGCTTGGCTTCTGGGCTGTAGCCGTGTCCTTGGCGAAGAAGACAGCAAGCAGCCAATGAGTGGGTGGCATTTGACCGAGTGGAGTTCATCCTACAGGTCATTGAACCCGCGAATTTTTTTCCGGTCCCTAGTGATTATCTGATTAATAAAAGTATAAAATCATGACCTGAAATGGGAGGCACCGCCTTCCAAGAGCTTCGTCGGCAACGACCAGCGGCTGCGGGGGAGTTTATTTTTCACATCAGCAGACTCGGTTCGACGCCCGCAGCCGGCGGTCGGACCGCTAAGGCCCCGCGACGGGAAGCGCAGCCCGAGCGAGGGACACCCCGTGTCGGCGGTGTTGCCCTGCCCGGTCTCGCTTCCTGTCCCTCGCGCGCGCTTGCGTATTCCGCGTCCGGCGGTCCGCACGCACTCACTCACGCACTCACTCGACACTTCCTGCGTGCTGTCACCCAGGAAGTTCCCCCCCCCTTCCCCCCCCCCCCCCCCCCGCGCTAACAAAGGCTCGGTCCCACACGCCGTGTTTGGGCGACTGCAACCGTTCTCTTTCCTTCAACGTATCGATGCGTCGGTCTTTTTCAGTAATCGTTAGAGACCTGTAAAAGTGTCACAAGAATGGCGGACCCCCGTGTGGCAACATAAACCCGTATATAGTCGCTTTATTAAACATTAGAGAACAAACAAAAAGTAGAGACCTGCAAAATTCGCGGGTTCAATGACCTCCAGGATAGACTCTACTACACTCTACACACTCGGGCAAAATGCCAACTGTTCATTGGCTGCTGACTTATGGGTCGTCTCGACTGGGTGGCCTGTGATTCGACACTTCTTTGAGTGAGGGTCTCTAATTGGCCCTCAGACCTCCAGATTAACAGTGAACCAATTGCAGAAGCAGCGCTAAGGTATAATTATTATTTAAATTGCAGCACATTACGAAATGAATCCACGAATTTTGCAGGTCTCTAGTAATCGTTTGTACGTCGATACCGATGAAATATCGATTTGGAAATATCGATATTTTCGATCTATCAGGTTACAAATAATACTACTGAAACTCGTACACTTGCTTTGTTTGTTGTAAAATAAATTATAATTTATGTATATGTAATATTGAGTTCTTGATAAATCAAGGCTTTTTATAATAACATTTGGTTACGAGCTATGTGGGGAAAACTGGGTTCGAAAAGGGATGGCCCAATTAAGTTTTATTAATTACTAATATTTACATCACTAATAATTAAGGGCAGGCATTTTTCGCGAATAAATCTGAACGCCTACTAGACTGCAACAAGGTATACGCGCTCTAGCGGTTTCTTCCATGTGATTGGCGGCCGTCTGCGAGAGAGGTTTACTGTCTTATTTAACCCGAGCCATTCAGGAAGGGTTTTCCTTCCGCAATGAATTACTGTGATTGGTGTTCTATCAATCGACACGCACCTGAAAGAAACTCACCCAATCACGAAGCAAAATCAAAGGGGATTCTGGTTCGAATCCCGGGAAACGTGGCGGAGGTGGACGTTGCCGCTAGCTGATGGGTTTTCTCGTGGTACTTCGGTTCCTCTAACAAAATTCATTCCGTCGCTGCCAAATCCTCAACACATCAATATTCATCGTTTCTAATGAACTCGATGTCGACGATACGTTACTAACTCATTATTCATTCATGCTGTATATTTCTTAATAGAGATCTAGAATAATGGAGGGATGGCTAGCCTTGACAGGCTGTGTCATATGCGCCAGTCAATCGTGCTGCAGCTCTTGCGAGCAGCGCAGTCAACGTGGATTGGTTCATTGAGGCCGCAGAAGTCGTTTGACAGGGTATGCGGCAGTATACCGAAAAATACTAGACCCAAAAGTCACTAGACCGAAAATCACTTGACAGAAGGCACAAGACGGAAAGTCGTAAAAATTCTCGGATTCGTTTCGGGGTGGCGGTGGCGGTGTTGCCGGGGATGTTGGGGGGGGGGGGGGGGGGGGGAGTTATCTCCTTAAGAGGCCACTCCAGTGTTTCAGGGGCACTACGCAACCCGCGTTAACCTCATAAGATTCAATGCTATTTTCATTTTGCTTATAACTAATTAACTAATGTAGATTTCGAAATGATGCTTGCTTCATATGTAGGACAACGATGCTCTTATCAAAGCCCCTTTCTTAAAAAAACGTGCATAAATTATGGTTTTATACTAATATTTACTAATATGCATAAGTGTATTGTCTAGGTTTGAACAATATTTTATGCACGTTTTTTTAAGAAAGGGGCTTTGATAAGAGCATCGTTGTCTTACACATTAAGCAAGCATCATTTCGAAATCTACATTAGTTAATTAGTTATAAGAAAAATGAAAATAGCATTGCAACTTATGAGGTTAACGCGGGTTGCGTAGTGCCCCTGAAACACCGGAGTGGCCTCTTAAGGGCACTCGCGCTTTCTCGCGCTGAGTACGCGTCCCGTACAGCAGTAGAAAACCATGTCGGTCACGACCGACGGCTTTTTCCGGACACGTCTCCTCGGCTTCCGGCCCGAAAGAGGCTTTCGCTGTCGCCTCCGTCGACGTCTTCCTGTCCGCCTTCGTGTCCCGGCCCCGCCCCTCCCGCCCTGCGGGGGGTGTGACCCCGGGGCCGCTGACCCCCCTCGGCGGTCGCCCCGTGCGACGCCCGTCTCCGAGCGACGAGTCACGTGGACAAAGGGACGTGGTTGGAGGAACCAAAGTAAAAAAAAAACAAAAAAAAACCGACAACTGGAGACCGGAAAAATTCGCGAGTTCAATGACCTGTAGGATATATACTCCATGATTAGGGACACCTGTATTTCGCGAATACATTTCGTGTCAAGGTATTTCACAAAATACTGTAGCTTTTTCTAAGAGTCATGGCTAGAGACCGGAAAAATTCGCGAATTCATTTCGCGGTAGGCTAAAATACAAATCGTTATACCTCAGTGCTGCCTCTGCTATTGGTTCACAACTCACCTGAATGACTCTGGGCCAATGAGAAACACCCGACCAAAGCTTTATCGAATCACAGGCTGCTACGCTGGAACGTTTCACAAGACAGCAGCCAATGAGTGGGTGACATTTGACCGAGTGTACGTAGAACTATGGAGTTCATTCTGCAGGTCATTGAACCCGCGAATTTTTCCGGTCCCTAGTCATGGCAAATTGTGAAGGTGCAGCAGTACGGTGACCACATTCTCATTCGCCCCGTCAAGAGCGGGACGACACCCCTCACCGACCTCAGCCAATAACCACAGGAGAAAAAGCTACAGTATTTTGTGAAATACCTCGACACGAAATGTATTCGCGAAATACAGGTGTCTCTATCCATGATCCTCTATGCACGCGGGAAAATTACATTTGCTCGTTGGCTACTGACTCGTGACACCTGTTAACTGGGACGCAAGCGATTCGATACTTCTTTTGTTTAAGGTGCTTAATTGGCCAAGTGTCGTTCAGATAAACTGTGGCCCAATCACTGATGCATAAAAAAGGCAAACGTTTTTGGATTCTAGTCTATCACGAAATGAATCCGCAAATTTTTCCGTCTGAACAGGTGACATTTGTCTGTGTACGCAGAGGACTTGGGCCATTGACCCCAAAAAATTTTCCAGTCCTTAATTATTAGAATTTAGAGACTATATATTTTATCTTAGTAAATACTTAAATGCACAAATTTTCCTTTTTAAGTGATAAATGTCTGTTACAATATAACAAAATAAAAAACCTGGTTTGAATATATATCCATGAAATATACATCTTGCCGCTAGGTCATTATTTTCTCATTCCCGCGTTTGTTGATAGGCTAGCTAGCTTTTGTGTGCTGCATGAGTAAGGACTGGAAAAAATTCGGGCTTTCATTGACATCTGGGATAGACCAAACAGTCATGTACGTAATCGGGAAAAAAAAAGCCACCTGTTCATTGGCTACTGACTTGTGATACGTCTCCACCGGGTGGTCTGTGATTCGACACTTCCCTGGCCGAGAGTCCCTTGCATCAACGGCGAGCCAATAGCAGATGCAGCAGTATGGGAAGTATTTCAATCTTAACATATTTCGAAAAGAATCCGCGAATTTTTCCGATTTCTACGCATAAGAAACAACATCGCGTTATTTTCTAGTGTGACGCTAAGAACCATGCAATTTAATAAAATCTAAGTAACAAAAATGTTAAGAGGATTATTTGGCTGAGTTGTTAAACGACTCGTGGGTACACCACTGCCGTTGAAAAAGCCGTTGCCATGGATACGCAGAAGGCATCAGCAATGCAAAATCCTGTTGCCATGCAGACTAAGAAAGCATCAACAATGCAATAGCGAAATTTCATCATAAATAATTAACTTCTGATTCAAGGGGTAGTTTTCTCGAAATCTCACCTAGACAATGACCTTCCTCGTGTTTCAAAGGTCAAGTGTGCAAAATTTTAACTCAATCGGATGAACGATCCGCGAACGCATTGAAGATGAATACACAAACAAACATAAATTATTATAAAATAATATATCTTATATATATAAAAATGTTATGTTGGTTTGTGTACGCTTCAAAATGTCAAAAAGTTCTGCACCGATAGAGCTGAAATTTTACCATTATATACAACCCGCATCAAGGATTGTTTTTATATACTTTTCACGTCAGCAACATACCCGCGACCGCGAAAAAGTAACTGCGCCATTTTATTAATGTGTTTTCTCACCAATAAAAACAAAAAAACACGCATTTTCTGTTATGGAAACGTTTCTCCATGCCAAAGGATTTCTCTTAGCAATGGAAAAAACTACGTCAAGTGAAGCGAGCGGGAAATGGCTATATACAATGAGAATGCTTTTATTGTGAGGTGCAATAATTAAAAAATGACTAAGCGTACCGGTATGGGACTAATTATACAATATGAATGAGGTACTTTAGTGTGATCGTGTCTCGATTGAGCTGCGCCGTTATCCAAATCGTAAGTAGAGGTTATGTTTTGTATGGGTCTATCACCACTTGATGTGGGATTGCATGTAGATGGTTCTAGGCTATTCATTTTTTTAACTCCTTAGACCCTATACTTTTTTTTAATTTTTAATTTAATTAATATGCTCTATCGCCAATAACAACAATTGCATAAATCGTAAGTAGAGGTTATGTTTTGTATGGGTTTATTACCACTTGATGTGGGATTGCATGTAGATGGTTCTAGGCTATTCATTTTTTGAACTCCTTAGACCCTATACCTTTTTTTAAATTTTTAATTAAATTAATATGTTCTATCGCCAATAACAACAATTGCATCAATCGTAAGTAGAGGTTATGTTTTGTATGGGTCTATAACCACTTGATGTGGGATTGCGTGTATATGGTTATTGCATCAATCGTAAGTAGAGGTTATGTTTTGTATGGGTCTATCACCACTTGATGACGAAATAAATGCTTGCCTGAAATATTCAACACTATGGCGGCACGTACGTACATTGCAGTTGACTACGAATATGCGTGTCCAGTTGCAGAATGATCCATCAGCTGAGGTATTCTCACGACAGTTACTGGAAATTGGAAACGGACAGCTGCCAGTCGATGAGACGTCTAGACGAATATCATTTCCCGATCATTTTTGTACTGATCGAAAAAGTAGATATTTCCTGACATTCAAAAAAATCATAGAAATCACGATTGGCTCAGTGAAAGAGCTATCCTTGCCGCAAAGAATAAATATGTCTATCAACTTAATAATGTTATTCAATCCAGTATTCAAAGTGATGAAATTACATATAAGTCGATAGACACCGTTGTGGAAGCAGATGAAGTAGTTAATTATCCAACGGAATTTTTAAACTCACTTGATCTGCCAGGGATACCACCACACATACTTAAACTGAAAATAGGTGTGCCAATTATCCTCTTGCGGAATATTAATCAGCCAAAACTCTGCAACGGCACGCGACTTTCAGTTAAGAAATTAATGAATAACGTAGTGGAAGCAACGATTTTAACGGGGCCTTTCAAAGGTGAAGATGTCCTCATTCCTCGAATACCCATGACCCCGACCGATACACCATTTCAATTTAAAAGATTGCAATTCCCAATTCGATTGGCATTTGCAATCACAATCAATAAAGCTCAAGGTCAATCTTTAGAATTGTGTGGTTTAGATTTAGATGCGGATTGCTTTTCACATGGACAACTGTTTGTTGCGTGTTCCCGAGTCGGAAAACCAGATAGTCTTTATATCTACCCATACAGTGGAAAAACAAAAATATTGTATATCCACGAGTATTGCAAAATTAAACTTATATGAAATGTATTCTTTGTTTTGTTTCTCATTTCTCAACTATTCAATCACAATGTGCCACAGCGAAGCGTGGCAGGGTACAGCTAGTATAGGTATAAATTTACACATACAATACTAAGATGTTTTCTTCGGTAAGCGGTTTGTTTTAACTTGAACCAATATGTGTAAATTATGATTTATGGATTAGGTATGTACATAATAATTAATTATCAGTTAACAACGTAATAATTTTGGTATTCATTTTTTACATTAATCTTGGAATTTCAGCCTGTCGTTTCCGAACCTTATAAAATTTTTTTTTGTTTCGTCTCTAATTTATCGTGACTGCAAATAAATTCCTGCTAAGTCAGAACAAAGTTAACACACACAAGATTGTGAAAGTCTATTCGCTACAGCTTGTGGTTTAAAAATTTAAGTCTTTTTGAATAGGACTGAAACCTCCTAGCGTAGAAATAGGAACTATGTTTTCTCAAACATCATCATTATTATTATTTCCTCTCTTCTCAAAAATATTCTCACGTGTCCTCGCTGCACACACATCCCATTCTTATCGGAAATTCCGTAGGAACCCAATTTGAAAAGACTTAAGACTGATGCTGTGTTTCTATTGGCAATCGACGGAGGATTTTCACGTTAAATCCCCCAATACACGACTCTAATATTCCTCAGCTGAACAGAAATACAACTTTCTTCCTATAGAGAACGCGCCAGCGACTAAGAACTTGCTTTATCCTTCTTTTCAAAAAAAGCTCTTCGGAAGAAGGCTGTAACATACAATCTATTGTACACTTTTTTTTTCTTCTTCTCTCGATAAAACGAACACGAAAATAATAATACACCATCGACCGGAAAAAAACTCTCCAATGGCAGGGTTCCAGACAGGAAGTCTTGCAGTTTTGGAGGACAATACGTGAAAGAAATCAAATAAAGCTTTCTGCGAATGTCGAGTGGATGGATTGTTTGTCTCTGGGCAGAGCTCAAGAGGATGATTTCGGTGTTTGGAAACAAAATTGTGAGCAAAATTATTGCGGATTACCTTTTCCACAACATTACTATTCTCAGTTTATACGAGATGGAATTCAGCTATGGCATAAGTATTTTTTTTTTAAATTTCCATGTTTATATTATTTGATAAATTATATTTGGTCAATTGAGTCTTGCACATGACACTAGTAGATGTTGGAAAAAAAATCGTGGTTTTAATCGGTAGAGATCGGTAAAATTTGCTGGTTCATTTTGCGATACGCTAGAATCCAAACTTGTCTACCTTCGTGTTGCTTAGTTTACCTAAAGGAATTTAGTTTACCTGAATGAGTCTGAGTCAGGGAACAATCCTCAACATAAGGCCAGTTTAAAGGTGCCCTGAGTCAGTAACCAATGAGCAGGTGTAATTAACTCGAGTACATATAGGATCATGAAGCCTATCCTAGAGGTACCTAATAGAAAACGAGAATTTTTCCAGTCCCTAAAGATAGGTACATATTCAGGCACTTATTACCACTTGTCCGTTTCTGCGAATGGTACACAGTTTAGGGCCTGCATTGAAGACTCAGAGCTAATGAGTAGAGACCGGAAAAATTCGCGAATTCATTTCGCGATAGCCTAAAATACAAATAGTTATACCTCAGTGCTGCCTCTGCTATTGGCTCACAACTCACCTGGATGACTCTGGGCCAATGAGAAACGCCCGGCCAAAGCTTTATCGAATCACAGGCTGCTACGTTGGGACGTCTCACAATACAGCAGCCAATGAGTGGGTGACATTTGACCGAGTGTACGTAGAACTATGGAGTTCATCCTGCAGGTAATTGAACCCGCGAAATTTTCCGGTCCCTACTAATGAGCAACCATTAATTAAAAAAAAAATACTTTTCGGCATAGCCTACAGGTAGGGCCATGCAAATTTCGCGAAAAGATTCCGAGACTATCTGAAAATTAAAACACTGTACCATCGTGTGTTTTTCGTGATTGGGCGAGTTTCTTTCAAGTAAATGTCGATTGTTACAGCACCAATCACAGTAATTCAGTGCGGAAGCAAACGCGTCCTGAGTGGCTCGGTCAAATAAGGCAACGACTTCTCTCGCAGACAGCAGCCTACCACAAGGAGGAAACCCGTGGTGCGGGTATATCTAGTTGCAGTCTAATAGGCGTTCTGGATTTTTCGCGAAAATTGCCTGCCCCTACCTATAGGCGTAGGTAGATTTTAAAGTACCTATTTCTTCTGGAAATATATTAGAAAATACTATGATCTCCTGGAACATACCTAATGTACATAAAATTCTATATGTTCGCCAATATTTAAAAAAATTGATTAATAGTAACCTGAAAAATTCGCGAATACAATTCGCGATAGGCTGGAATCCAAATGAGTTTGCCTTTTCGCAGCTTCAGTGATTGCACTACAGTTTATTTGAAGGACTCAGGAAAAAATGTAAAACCTTTAACAAAATAAGTATTGAATCAGGAGCATCCCAGTTAACATGTGTCACGAGTCAGTAGTCAATGAGCAGATATTTTCCAGA
Organism: Bacillus rossius redtenbacheri; assembly: GCF_032445375.1. Classification (NCBI taxonomy): domain Eukaryota; kingdom Metazoa; phylum Arthropoda; class Insecta; order Phasmatodea; family Bacillidae; genus Bacillus; species Bacillus rossius. The sequence goes on along the minus strand of NC_086340.1, from coordinate 13,526,838 downwards.
GTGCATAAAGGATCATGGAGTCTATTATGTAGGTAATAAAAATCGCGAATTTTACGGTCTTTATCGATTAAACATTTTCTGATGTTCCATGTAGCGATATTATTTTGCAAATTTTTACCTCAATGCTTCCAGCATTGAATGTGTTAATGCATGTTATATTACACCTACTAAGGTAGTTATGCAATTATTTTTTACTTCAAAAATTATATTTCATCCCTTCCACTAATACGTGGTCGTATGTTTTTTTTGACAAAGGTTTAAGTTAATATTTAGAAGGTTAAAAATACATTCCGATTAATTTTATAATAATAATGTTTTTATTTTATTTTTTTTGAATTCAAACTCCTGTTTTTAAGGTAATAGTTCGTTTCATCAAAAATTGTCAGCCAAAGGTTTTAGATAAATTTTAGGAGTTCTACAATAAATTATAACAGATTTGATAGTACATCTATTAAAAACGTAATGACTTTTGTCTTTCTACCCATGTTAATTCCGCCCCTTGCAGTAATTGTTTGTTACATAAGTTTTCAACAATATTTAAAAAGTTAAACCAAAATAACCATTAATTAAATAGAGCTCATGATAGATAAATTTTAAATATTTTCATATTTCAACCCCAGGTATTTTCAACCCCTTGCAGTAATGGTTATTATTATCAAAATGGTTTCAAACAAAAGTAATAGATAAAAATTATAAGATTTACAAACATTGTGATCGTTTTGATGCTATGCCTACTTTATTTTGTATTTTAACCCCTCTTCATCCACCCCTTACAGCAGTGGTTGATTGTATCAAAACTTACTTCATTCAAACGTTTTGATAATATTTAGGCCTACAAGGTTTAAAACAATTCGAACGGATTTGATAAGGTGCCTATTAAGGGAGTTATTAATTTTTTGTCATTCAACCCCTGTTTATTCCACCACTTGTAGTTATAGTTGGGCGTATTTAGACAAAAGATTTTGTTATTACGCCTACGAGTTATAATACGTTCAAACGGATGTGAAATATTCTATATTATGGGAGTTTAAGCGATTTATCTGTCTTTCAAAAAAAAAACCCTTCCCAATTTCTACCTCTTTTTTCGGAAATTTACCATTAACGAACTCAACCGAGATTTTCCACTAATAGGTTTTATGTATCAGATTGGAAGTAATTTGTGAAAAATTTCGGCAGTTTTCGTGTACACAAAAATGTGATATATATATGTGTGTGTGTGTTTTGACGATGGTTTAGGGGTATATGGACCATGAAACGAAAAACGATTAAAATTATTCCGGAAGTCGCACCATGGTAACGGCTATAATAGGTAGAGACCGGAAAAATTCGCGATTTCAATGACTTGTAGGATAGACTCCATGATCCTCTATGCACGCGGGAAAATTACATTTGCTCATTGGCTACTGACTCGTGACACCTGTTAACTGGGTCGCTAGTGATTCGATACTTCTTTTGTTTAAGGTTCTTAATTGGCCAAGTGTCATTCAGATATACTGTGGCCCAATCACTGATGCAGTAAAAAGGCAAACGTTTTTGGATTCTAGTCTATCACGAAATGAATCCGCGAATTTTTCCGGTCTCTAACTATCATCAAAGTGAAGCAGAAGCAGATATGCTTCAAACCTACCATGCTACCCGTTAATACACAGGAGAAAAAAAAATCCGTACTTTTAGAAAAGATTCGTTCGGAAACCAGTTGCCAAGAAATAGTTTATAACTTGTTACAACACATTAAATACTTTTTTTTTCGAGATAATACTTATTTCTTACGGAAATCTCATAATTTTATATTTTAATTGATGTCCCGTCCAGGGCGTGATTTTTTTTTTAATCCATGGAAAAGATAATCGAACATTCAGTTTTACTACGCTTATTAATGTGCACAGTTAACAGGTACTGGAATGCTATTCAGGGAACGGTTTTCAAGTAACTGGGGACAATACAAAGCATAAATACCCGGGGGGAAAATACGTAGCCAGTAAAACTGAGCACACTATTTTGTAGTTATGGAGTTGTTTTCGTGTAAATGTAGAAATGCACTAATATCTGTAATTTTACATGAATATTTATGTTTACATTTACAAAAGAAAAAAAAAATATTACTGTGTAGAGGTTCTATAAATGCACCTTTATTTAGTGTGCAAAAAAAAAATAACTAAAAAAGTATAAATGTTCAGGGAGATGTATTCATGGACGTGTAACACCATCTACGAAGGAAACACAAGGGGGAACCTTAACAAAGGAGTGCGTGCGGAAATACCGAGTTAAGGTTGTTTGCTTGCGTCAACACCAGTAGGTACCGAGGGAAATAGTGAAGGGAAGGGTGAAGAGAGAGAGAGAGAGAGAGAGAGAGAGAGAGAGAGAGAGAGAGATTGAGTAGGTAAGACGTTGCTGGGTTGTTTGCGGCCCGTCGAAGCGTACTGCCCCCTCCCCCACCCATCGGACTCCTTTTCCCAAGACTGGAGTGCGCGCCTAATAGAGACCAGGTTATTGGACCTTCGGGGGGCTTATCCGCATTTTTATCGCTGGGTGAAGTTGAGTGACGGGCCATCCTTAATGGGGTAGCCATTGTGGTGGCTGGGTTCTCGCATTCACAACAGCCGTAAAAAAAAAAAAAAAAAAAAAAAAAATCCTCACGTACCAATCACTCAAAAAATATTTTTTTTACCAAATTAAATTTTTGAATAAAAAATCTGTATGAAAAAAACGGGTAGGCACAGTTATATAAATATTTATTACATTACAAAATTACTATAAATGTATAAATAACGTCCTCATTTCGTAAAATACTGAATTGGAAAAGAAACCCTTGCAAACATCAATTTACATGTGTTAATGATGTCTTATTTTACATGAATTTAAAGATTCCGAAACTGTGAAACATATTGAAACTGTCAATGTAATAAACACCATATTTATAAAAAATCACAGACACACATACATATATGTAGCAGAGTATAGCACACCACAAGGATTAAATGTACTTAATTATTTCACTCCCAGGATTACTTAAAGTGAAACATCTTAATACTTTAAAAGATTTAGCAGAAATTATTAGTTCAGAGTATGAAGGAATCACAACACGAAAATCGTTTCAGATGAAATGCTGACGTTTTAAAAAAGTAAAATAACTACAGTAGTTCTCAAGTTAGAAGAATACATAACACTGCATACGGATCAACTTAATCAGACTAAAATCCCTCTCCTGCCTTCTTAAATCCCAAAATTTTTCGCCTTGGTTTAAGATTATAAATTTTCTCGCACGAATAATAATAATAAAAAAGGATTTGGAGAAAGAATTTTAAAAGTTGCAGAACAAATTTTCCTAGTCACAACTTTATTGCGAGTGTTCAAAGTATTAGACGTAGCTTGATTTTTTTTTCCCCCTTTCTTCTCCTACGCTAAGTTGTCGAGGCTAGCTCTTAAGCCTCTGCCGCTGTCGAACCGTGAAAAGCGACGCGAAGGGTTCGACGAGGAGAGAAAGGGGGAAGGGAATCGCTTCCAATCGCGAGAAGTGGCTGTGTGCTGCTCGCGTAAACGCAGCCTCGCTCACACCCGCGAGTCAAACAGCAGTTAGACAGGAAAAAACACAACCCCCCCCCCCCCCCTTTTCACCCAATCCCCCGGGCCGGCCATTCTCTTCCTCCGATGACGACGAGAAGAAACGGATAGCTTTGATTTGGTAGAAAGCCCTTCCTCATACAACCCCCCTCCCCACCCCAACTCCTTCCTAGAAAGACTTTATGTGGCTTGCTGAATGTTGCAGACACACGCGAAGAAGTGGCCTTGCCAAGACGCTTGGCGCCTTCAAAACCCCCTCCCCACTCCTTCGCCGTTGTAACGTGGCCCCCTCATGGTCGTAAACAATACCATGTTGTTCCAGGGGTAGAGAAAAGGGAGGGGGGTGGGTGGTGGAGGAAACTCGGCTTTGGCGGCCGACTGCGGATTTTCCGCGCCGGGAAACACCCGGGGGAAGGAGGTTCGCACACTTCCGGGCGTACATCCTCGGGGGTTTGCCTAGCTGCCAGGGGCAAGCCTTTGGCTCAAAGTCATCGCATGGTTGCGGAGCTGCCAGGGGCAAGCCTCGGGCTCGTGAGCCGAGGAGCCACAGAAACAAAGAGAGCAAAGATATCGAAGCACTACTCTTACATATTGAAACGAAAAACCATGTTTTGCGCTATCTGTTGGGTCGGCCTGTAACTACTAGCAAACAACCCTCCCTTCCCCCCCCCGTCCCCAATTCCAAGTACGGGATAGTTCAATTGCAAAGTTGTTAGCTTTGTAATGATAATTTAACTGCTTGACGACTAATTGCTTTGTTGAAGAGATTTAAAATGTGGAAAATACTGTTATATTATTTTTTAAAAAAAAACATTTTCTATATAAATGAGTAGGAGATGCAGTATTTCTGGTACGCCACACCGTGAAAAACAGGCTGTCCATAAAAGAAGGTCCCAGTTTCAATGGCATATTATGACTGTTGATTTAGACTATATACAACCAATCATTCATAAAATTGAAGATAAGTTAACCTAGATTTTCTTTAAAAATGTCCAATATGTGCACCTTAAGTTAAACGTAGAGACCGGAAAAAATTCGCGGATTCCTTTCGAGACAGGTTGGAATCCAAACTCGTTTAGCTTAATGCTGCGTCAGTGATTGGACCGCAATTTACCTGAAGGACTCTGAGCCAATGGCAAACACTCAACAAAAGAAGTATCGAATCATAAGAATCATCGCAGTAAACAGGTGACGCGAGTTGGTAGCCAATTACCAGGTGATAGTTGCCCGAGTACTTAGAGAATCGTGGAGTCTATCCTAGTGATCATTGAAACCGCGAATTTTTCCAGTCCCTAGTTATACGGCACACATTCAACCCAAAGTCCAATTCTTCCCACACTACGGTTACCAGGTCGTGAGTAATGGAAGCAATAGCCTCTTACATAGATTCAGTGACTCAACTCTGGAAAATCATAAGGTAGCTGCGGAACGTAGACACGTACTTATGTAAAGGCCAAAAAGTTAAAAATATCGCGTGGCGTTATGTCAGGTGGACGTGGAGGTCTATCGTCTCGACCATTACGGCCAATCCAATGGTCAGGGACTTGAACGTTCAACCACTCTCGTCAAATGGTTACATTTGAAATCATATGATCTTTCTTCACTTATAATTAGGGACCGGAAAAATTCGCGGGTTCAATGACCTGTAGGATGAACTCCATAGTTATACGTACACTCGGTCAAATGCCACCCACTCATTGGCTGCTGTCTTGTGAGACGTCTCAACGTAGCAGCCTGTGATTCGATAAAGCTTTGGTCGGGTGTTTCTCATTGGCCTAGAGTCATCCAGGTGAGTTGTGAGCCAATAGCAGAGGCAGCACTGAGGTATAACTATTTGTATTTTAGCCTATCGCGAAATTAATTCACGAATTTTTCCGGTCTCTATGTACTTATGATGTTAGACAAGGTTTGTAAGCATCTTACTTTTGCAGCAGGCGTGGGTCGAGCTGGTGGCAGCGTTTCTTGAAAAGAAACCTGATCAAGTCGTTTTTCATCAAAGTTTTCTTGAAATTAGTCTTGACTGTAAGAAGTTCAAGATATATGGTTGGTATGATTTTCTTCGAGTTGTTTTTTTTATGAATCTTGGATGCGTGAAGTTTGAATAATGTTAAACGTTTTTTTTCTTAATGGTTTCCTAGGCATTTTGAAGTGCACACACATATAACCAAAATATATAATATCACACTTAGATAACACAACCCATTGATTGCTTAACACAATAAATTTAAATAAAAAAATGTAAATGTTAGTTTGTTCAAAATAGATAATTTCCGAAAGTACTTCACCGCTTGCTTTGCAATTTCGACACAATGTTGCATTCGTATACGAGCGTAACTAATTAAAAAACGAGCGCGTGTAATTCAGTACACGTGATTGAAGTTAAAAATCTTTTGCAATTAAAACATCGATCCGTGATTGCTAACTTTATATCTCTTTGACGACAGATACGTTTTATAAACACGGAGGTAAGAAGGAAGTTGGTGTTTACTATCTTATACATGTTAATTCTTGAAGTCAATGTAACGCCTAGAAAATATTATTTGTGTAAAATAGCGATTTTCCAGGGAAGCCACACACAGACACCAACACACACACACACACACACACACACTCTCTCTCTCTCTCTTTCTTTCTCTCGAAAAGAAAACTTTATCAAACTACAAATTTTCATCCAAATCGTTAGAGCAGTTTCCGCGATGACAATGTATATATAATTATATACACATACACACATATACATAAAAGAATTTATCATTTTTAATAAAATTAGATTATGGCAAATAGTACTTAGTATTTCTGTCTATGTAACTTACACTATATGTACACTGTTAGTAATTATAGTAAATTAACAGACATTTCCTCGTACACAATATGCTGCAAATAAACTAAGGGGTATTTGTATTTCCCGACAACTCCATATTCGTAAAACCTATGTACGATACTGACTCCAGAGATCTATATTAAGCTGTAAAGTAAAAATGCATGTGAAAGAAAGAGGAGTATTTTTTATGTGAACTAAAGGCTATTTTAAGACAGCGTTCTTAAGAATTAGCATTTCGTTTTTTAAAGACAAGACTGGGTCATCCTTTTAATTCTTAAGTACTCAATATTAAACTAGCCTTTTAACTGGAGTTTAAGTTTTTGATGTGTAAACGTCTTAGATCTCTGTATACGGCATTTAGTAGAAGTAATTTCTTGAAAATGAAACGGAAGTTGATGAACGGAAATGTGTAAACAAGATGGCGGACCACGTGAAGCAACACAAACCCGTATGTAGTCACTTTCATAAATATTCTGGGGCATACCAAACGAATTTATGTGCCAAATGTAACTTTTGGACAGCGAAACTATCCTGGAATTTTTTTAAGCTAAAATAGTCACAGTGAAAAGTAATTTCACGTTTTAAAATACGTAAGAAAACTGGTATTAAAATGAATTTTTTGTCCTAGTTTCGTATTATAAGGTTATTTGCAACACGAACAACACGAGAACACACATGAATTTTTCGTTACCGAGGTCAGAAGTTTACACATCATTGGCGAGTAATGAAAGACCCGATCACATATTTTTTTTTAACCCTGAGATGACAAGATAGTCTACTTGTACGTTCATGTACAAATTGCGTAAAGTCGTTAACGATGATATCCAGCGATTTACGAATTTCCCTTCGGATGAATTGATAATCGGTGTTCTCGGTAAATTTCGAAAGTTAATATTCGCTTTCGCAGCGTTCGTTCTACAATCGTGATTAACTTACTTAATTTTGCCTCGTGCCGAGGCGTGGGAAATTTAATTTTCGTGTTGATTTACCACCCCTTTCGCAGCAAGTGCTTGGGATTCCTTCATAAAAGGAGGGGGAGGGGGAAAAGGGTTGGATAAGGGGGGGGGGGGGGGGCACCCGTGCCATTGTTGAAAGCTCGTCGTTTATACTCCGACTAGCTGCCCGACCCGGCTTCGCACGGCTATACTAATGGAAAAAAATTAAGCCACATCTCCCATTTACAATAATGGTAAATAATTAAAATTCAGTGAAAATTTATTAATATGCTGTATAATGTACCGGAGAGAAAATGAATAGCACCGATGGTTTCCCGACTCGTGCACGCAACGTACAACTGATGTACCCGTATTTCGCTACGGCAGTCTACAGGCAGATCACTCTTGCGCCGCTCATTATACGTGCCCCTCCTTGTGGGTACGCCACTGCCGCGCGATGCCCGTTGCCATGGAGACGCAGAAGGCATGAACAATGCAAAATCCTGTTCTCATGCAGACAAAGTACCCACGGTTGCCTGGTTTTAACCACCCATTGGATCTAATTTTCGGAAAATGTCATCCTGCGTAACATAGGGAACATTACTGTGAAGTTTCAAGTCTGTAAAATATATATACTTGAAAAAAAGGGCAATAAAACAAATTAAACACAGAGAGAGGAAAAAAACAATAGTTTAGGTTTGCGATTTAAAGTGATAAAAAGTATTTAAATACTAATTGAACTCTTATGAGGGTACTGATTGTTTCGTTGTTAATATCACACGGGTGTTTTTTACTTCTATGGGAAAATTAAGAATGATAAGGCATCTAGTACGTGGCAACAATGTTAATAGGCAATAGGAAATAAACTTCTAGCGCCTGCGGCATTGTCAACACACACTTCGTACGTGTACTGCATGTTGTATCTAACCCCCTCCAACGCATTTGATTCTAAATTGGACTTTTAGTAAGGATCCCTAATGTTATTGATAATATAATATAGCCTATAGCCTTCCTCGATAAATGTACTATCCAACACTGAAATAATTTTTCTAATCGGACCAGTGGTTCCTGAGATTAGCGCGTTCAAACAAACAAACAAACAAACAAACAAACTCTTCAGCTTTATAATATTAGTATAGATTAAGGGCAGTTAACACTCGGAATAACGCAGGACTCGAAGTGTTGCTTGTCCATCCCTGCGGTAGGCCGCAGGCCCCAGTGGGAGATGAACAGTGGAATGGTTTACACGTGTCGGGAGCTGTAAAGGAAAGGACGCAGCGCTCCTGCAGGTGCCGTAAAAAAACTGCCACCGGCGAAGCTATAAAAGTAAGTACGCACCGGGTTAAGTATGTGAAGGGACCTTCGCCCTTAACGGCTCACGCGCGCCTTGCGCGAACAATTTTTTTTTTTAAACTTGTGACATCTTAGTTCTCTGTCCACGTCGTTTTGGTGAATGTTTATTTCGCGAATGGAACGAAAGTAACCACGGTTGCTGCCATCTGTGGGCGGATGGCCGCGAAACAAAGTTCACAAAGCCAAAGGGAAACTTTACAATATTCACTGTCTAATGAATTTTTTGACGAGATGGGCAGCATTTCAATAAAAATTCCTTGTCGAAAATCAGGTCCAAGGCCGAGGGGTTATTTAGTAATTCAAGTATTAATTTTTCTTTTTATCGGAACCGTTTCATTTAATATAGTTTAAAATTTAAATCTGCAAATGGAATGTCACATAGCTGCTCCGGCAGCGAATTCGAGCTACGCGTGGTTCGCGTCCAGGAATTTATTCGAAAACAAAATGTGGTAAATAGGCCTATGTACCGCGGAGGCCGGCGTCGCCGCTTTTATACACGTTGGAAATATTTCTAGAACCAACTGGAGTGGTTGTGACGTGTCGCGTCATCCCGGTTCGGACCCGACGCTCGAAGCATCCAGAAGGGAGGCGCGATATACACGCCACTCCACGAGTGCGGCCTCTGTAGACACGCGGGATTCCCAGGCCGCTAAGGGATAGGTAACAGAGCCAAAGGAGGAGAGTGCGGGGGCAAGAGGGAAGGGGGTGGGCGAGAGAGGGGTCCGCCCTAATCCCCGAAGGTATGCGCGCGTGACGTCAGTGACCGTGCGAGGGGCCGCCAGGTGGCTCAGATAGCGTCGCGGCCTTGTTCGTAACAGTATCTTTCTTGCGGCACTACAAACTATTTCTCGGCGACTGCTTTACAGAGGAATCTTTTGTAAAAGTTCCTCGTCATTGCGTCACGGGCAGTGGCGGATCCAGAGGTTCACCTCGGAGGGGGCACTCTAGGATTTCAGAATAGCCAGAGAAAAAAATGTCTTAAAATTACTTAATTTGTATTTAATCTACTCACACTACACATAACATCCAACCACCAGATTTTATGATTCTACAAGAAATTCATTAATTATATTAAAATATTTTATTGGTTTCAGAAACAATATTTTTTTTCGGCAATATTAATGTAGCAGACAACTGGTTTTTCGTTGGGGGGAGGGGGGGCACTTGCGCCTGGTGGCCCCCCCTCTCCCCCCCCCTTGGATCCGCCACCGGTCACGGGTTATTCGAAACGCCCTGAAGGACTAGTAGCCATTGAAAAACATCCAGGGAAAACATCTGACCGGATCATGGGCGACCCGGAGAGGAGGTGACACGTGACAGCAAGCCGAGTGACACGTGACATCATCGACTTTGCATCTCACACGCTTGTGGAGGATCTCCACTAATGACCACACATTCACATCCTGAAATTCGTGAGCAGTTAGCGTTGGTAACACAAAACAACTCGTGACACGGCTGCAGGGCCGGATTCACTGCCCGTGGGCCCCCAGGCTGAGTCTGTGGTGCGGGCCCTCTCTAAGGGGAAGGGAGGGGGAGTATCCCCTTCCAGTGCCTCTTGCCTGGGTCTGGGTGGCTAGTTTATTTCAATAGACCTACAAAACTAATTAGTTTATTATTAAACTAGACACTATAACCAGACAGTATTTAGAGATTAAGGAATTAAGTGACACCAAAACCAATGAAAATAATCGAAAATTTCTAAATGCTGACGCAACTCATATATCTGCTTTCCACAGAAGAGTTTAGTTCGGCGCAATTAATCCACACAAAACAACTGGACACTATGTCGACGCGTATTTTAAGAATATAAGAAGATCCGCATCGCAGTGTCGTGTGGTGCGGGCCCCCATGTGTGGTGCGGGCCCATAGGCTACTACAGCCTGGATAGCCTGCGCGTAAATACGGCACAGGACGGCTGGAAAGGATTCGAAACAAACGCATGTTTTAATACTTCGCCACTTCGCTCTGTGGATCATTATATAATATTTACGTGTTCACAGTTACAGTTTCCCCTCTCCCCAGACGAATACGCACGTCATAAACTAAAGAAAAAAAAAAGTGAGGGTAATTCGAGAATGCTGACAACCTATATAAAATATATGTTTTATTTTCACGAGAAAACGTCTCGACCTAATAGGGCCTAAGCACACAGGCTGGATGCTCCTCGTTACGTTCACACATAAATACCGCGGCAGTCTCGACAGTGCGTAAGAGGAGGAGTGAAGGAACCGTCCACTTACGATCGCACTATTTTATCTTCGCCTTGCACCGGGGCCAGGTTTATTTTACGAGCTGCATAAATTACCGGCTTCGAGCGTCTGTGAAATTTTTTATTTCTTTTTTGAATTCGCACACACCTGCGGGGAGAACGCGTGGGATTGGAAATGTGAGGGCGTGAGGTGGTAAGGCTGGTGGTTTTTTTTAGTCGATGGAGGAAGAGGGTAGGTGTGTGAATGTGAGAGTGTGTGAGTGTGTGGTGGTTTGCAGATGTAGTTATCTGTTGTGGACGTGTGTGGGAGGCGTGGCCGCTAGGAACTTGGAACCCACGACCGATAAATCATCGCGTCGCGAAAAACTCCGAGACTAAGGGTAAGAGGGGGGGGGGGGGGGGTTAAAAAAAAGGAGGATGACGATGAAGGGGGAGGAGGAGGGGGGGGGGGAGGAGGTCGCTCGTATATTTCTCGCCCAAACACTTCCCATTTGCGGGGAGTAAATTATCTGCGTGTTGCAAAAGAAGACGGGAAATCGTTGAGGGATTGTGGGGTGTTGGGTGGGTTGGGGGGAAAGGCGGTTTTGGTGCGCCTGCGGCTCGTGATAAAGACTCGAGGAGTGGGCGAAGAATTCTGGATTGTGATGGAGGGAGAGTGGGTAGGGGGTGGGGTGGGGAGCGGTTGAAGAAAGCGCTTTTTAACCGCGCCGATTACCACGCCGGCGACTCGGACGGGAGTTTCGCGGAGACCGCAGCTTCGTAGCTCGCGCCCGCGTCGTAAATCAGGATGAAAGCGCACACACACACGTACACGCGCGCGCGCACACACGCCAACTTCGGCCCTGCAAGAGGAAGATGGCGCCTTACCCCCTCCCCCCTTTATCAACCGCGACCAATCACATTTCCATTACGTCACCGCGTTTCCGCTTCCGTCTTACGCGCCGCCCCAGAGCCGTATCCTTGTATGTAGGTACAGGGACCTGAAGGAAATTTTTTTTTTTCGCGGGTTCATCGACCTCTAGGATAGACATCAGTCCTTTCAATTCTCGGGGGAAAATTTTTTTTTGACCTTTTTTTAATTGGCTGCCGGCTCGTGTGACGTCTCAACCAAGCTGTCCGTAATTCGGGACTTTTTTTTTTTTTTTTTTTTTTTTGTTTTAGGGCTTTCCCACTGGCTTCGCAGCTCTCTCCCCCCCCCCCCCCCCAGATAAAATGTGGGCCGATCGTAGGAGCAGTGCGGAGGAATGAATAGGCCTCCTTGTTTGTATGCTAGTCCTATCGCGAAATGAATCCGCGAATTTTTCGTACAGCGAAAATGTGTACATAATAATAACGCCCTCGGTTCTGTGAACTGAATTAAAGTCCAATGGCTGTGGACACACCCGAAATTGACGTTGCGGTGTTTGTATATATATATATATATATATATATATATATATATATATAAAAAAGAGGTTTAAGCAAGCAGCTGTGGTTTCCACTTAACGTAATTGAAAAAAAAATCACCGTACCTAATAAAAAATCAAACGATGGTTAAAAAAACTCGTCCCCATATCCACAAAAAAAAAACGACGAATGAATTACATATAAAAAAAACCCACAGTGTTTACGTCATTCGACGTTGGAGCCTCGTTAGTTACCACCCGTGTTAGAAAGGCATAGGGCCTGCTCACCACGACAGATGTTCGCTTGGTCCATTGGCTAGCGTGTCTGTCTCGCTGCGTCATCGTTGAGTAAATGGTCCATAGATTCGATTTGTGGGTGCATGAGACCGCCATGTAATTCCATCTTTGTGCGTGTCTGTTTATTTATTTAGTATTTATTTATTTATTTATTTATTTATACTTGTGTTTCCATGTTCGTGTTGCAGATGTACCGTGACCAGCTAACTCACCAGCAATGAGCCACTATCTCAGAAACTATGCCGAAGGTTTTTGACGTGACGTCTAATAAATCGATTAACGCCGGCTGCACGCACGAAAAAGTGTCCCGTAACGCTCATTGTCCCACTACGCGGTGTCCCGTTACGCTCATAGTACGCTTCCGCCGCATATATCTCTCTTCCACTCGATAGGAACAACCATCGATTTTACTTTTTCGAGGCACATTAAACATGAAACACTCCCATTCGTTTCCTAATTTTCCTATCATCGTCCTACCCTTAACAGAATAACACAGATTGGAAGAAGTTAAATAGCAAACATGTATAAAAGTTGTAGTTAAAATAATCTGTTCGTTAAAGTAATAAACATATTTGAATTAATGAGTGCAAATAAAAGTAAATATATCAATTAAATTGTAGATTTAATTTCACTCCTTCTTTGTATCCATACAAAATAGTGATAATTCAATAAAAATGATTCAATTTTATTCATTAAAGTATGCAATCATTTCATTCATCCCACGAGAGGCGATGGAAAACCATCGCAGCATCATCCTGCCTCTGGCTGTCTTCACGGCGGCGTTTACTCATCACTAGGGACACCTGTATTTCGCGATTTCATTTCATGTCAAGGTATTTCACAAAACCCTATAGCTTTTTCTAAGAGTCATGGCAAATTGTGAGGGTGCAGCAGTACGGTGACCACATTCTCATTGGCCCCGTCAAGAGCGGGACGACACCTCTCACCGACCTCAGCCAATAACCACAGGAGAAAAGCTACAGTATTTTGTGAAATACCTTGACACGAAATGTATTCGCGAAATACAGGTGTCCCTACTCATCACACCCAGTGATGGGTACAACACATGGCCTCCACAAGGGTGGGGCTGGGTGGACCCCTGGGTACCATCCAGGCCCAGGCTCAGCTCTCTTTATTTTTAAATGTTTGACTATTATATATATTTTATCAAACTAGAAAAACATAGTGAATATTTTTTTTTTATCCAATGAAATTATAGAAGATTCTACACTTACAGATACTTTTATTTTTCTGTAACTATTTGCATTTTTTTTTTTATCTCGGCGTATTGAAATAAATATACATAGGCCTACTCGTCTGTGGTTATTTTAAAGTAAAATAACTTTATAAATAAAGCTTAGTTTGGACTTATAAAATAGTAACCATAACTATACCCTGTATTTTCAGATTAAATAAATTTCTAAAAAGAGTGTAGGTAAGAAATAACCATGCAATTAAAATGTAGCACGTGACTGTAAAATTGAAGGATCCTGGGTCCAGGACCCGTAATCGAATGTGGGGTCCATGGGTACAACTACTGATCATTACAACCTCCCGCGAAGACGCACCAGCGTTACAGCTTTGAATATATATACTGTATAGAAGTCGCGAGTGGATAGGATTTACTCTACGTTTTTCAGAAATGTATGATGAGCAGCTTGGGAACTTCACCGCTGCAGTGCGCTGCCGTAACGCCCTGTATCGTCTTAGTTGTTATTTACACGTTAGAGAGCAGCACTGTCGCCCGTTGTCATTCCCCGCACCCCTCATCCATCATTCACTGCAGCTCAACGTCGTTCAACGGGAGGGGGGAAGGAGTGTTTGAAGAGTTCGACACTTGTCCGCTAGGGACCACCACAAGTCGATGCCCTAGAGATGGTGGCGATTGCGGCGGTGAATTAACCAACTACCTCAAAACCGTATTAGAAATTTTAACCTGGGCTGGCGACTTCTATACAGTATATATATTCAAAGGTTACAGTTTACCAACCTCAAAATCCGTTTTAACAATCCACCCTGATCCCACGGCTGTTTATTATTACTAGAGACCTGCAAAATTCGCGGTTTCGATGGCCTTCAGGATAGACTGCACATACCCCTGTACACTCGGGAAAATAACGCAAGTTCATTGGCTGCCGACTTGTAAGTCGTCTCAGCTGGTTTGTCTGTGATTCGATCCTTCTTTGGTTGAGGGTTTATAACTGGTTGAGGTTCGTCCAGATGAACAGTAAGCCAATAGCAAAATTATCTAAGAGGTATATGTGTTTCAATTCTAGCCTATCACCGAATGAATCCGCGAATTTTGCAGGTTTCTGTATGTTACTGTATGTTAATTTTTTTCTTTTAAAATTAATTAGCAAAACATCAATGGAAAAGAAATGCCTCAGGTGACACATGTGATGTGAATGCTAAACAAGGCAAACAACCAAATGAGGCAAATGTGGTGAGTGTAAGACCAATATTGAAGTTACCACAAAAATTTACAAATGGTCCAAAGGTCTGAAAATAAATATAAAAACTACAGCGTTCTTGAATGTAACCACACTTCTCACTATTTAAAAAAAAAAAAAAAATCCAAGCACTTCTCTACCTTGTGCATATCTTCTGAAATTAATTAACAGAAAAGCAAAGTATAACGTCAGCCTAAACGCAATAAAATTTAATATTAAATTGATTAGGTGATTAGCCTTTACGTTCATAAAAAAGTGTTCTGGCACCACAGGTTAAAGATAGCCAGAACATATAGACCATTAAATTCATTTAATCTGAGTTACATATATTGAAATCCAAGGACCGAAGTTGCCAGAGCTCTTTTTTCCTGATCGCAACAAGAATGTATTTGAACTTGTCGGAGAGTGGTCTCCCGCTCACTTCTGACATCACAGAGTGAGTACGCACTCGAAGGAGTGAACGACGATGTCCACTCCTTTATCTTTCATACCCAATATCTTAAAATCATTTTGGCTGTAGCTACTTGTCTATATGATTTCTCCATCATGAAAACAAACCATCTTAGCGGTAAAAATGTGAAAATAAAATTTACATACACGTATGTTATTTTTAGTTTTATTTTTACACATCCTACTTGATTTGCCACGGAGATACGATATTTTTTTGCGATAAAGCCAGACCTACACAATTTTCACTCCTTTATGAGTAGAATTTCAGGAAATCGTAAAGAGAATTTCGTAATATTTTTGTGATTATGTTTTAAACCCAGTGTCTTAACAGCAACTTAATTAGGTTCGGAGATATGGTTATTTTACTATAAAACCAAACTCCTTTTTATCCCCTCAGTGATTTAGAAAAAAAAATGTAAAGAAAAATTCACAAAACACTGCTATTGATTTATGTTTTTTTCCCTCTCCTTTAGTTTCTTATCTACAGCTCTATTTGCTCATGGGATGTGATATGTTTGATAAAACTAAAATTAGCTAAAATTTTGAAAAATGGAAAGAAAATACAATTTCGCTCAGTTTCATATTCCGTTCTCTAGCTTGATTTGTTTCAGAGGACTGACTTTCTTAAAATAGAAATTTAACTCCCCTGTTATTTTTTTATTTCGTATTTAATGTTAAATTTGAATCAAACAAAAAAATTTCAAACAGGTTAGTTTGTACACAAACTTGTAAACATTGATGATTGTCGTAAATGGGTTGCGTATGTAGTACCCAGCAACATTTTGCATCAAGTTGCTTGTTTCTGTTTTGTCGCGTGGTTGAAAATAGCATGTTCATATTAACACATCAAACACTAGGGAAAACATCAGTTTCTGTATACAAGCTTCTGGTGCACCACAGCTATCATTCGTCCCTGTAGGTGATCACGTTAGATTTAAAGTTGCTTTCCGAAGCGTTCTCACGCACTGAACCACGTGATGCATAATTGCATAATTGTGTGACAAACAACGGATACCCAGACATAGTAACCTAACACTACAGAACTAGTAGTTCGAGCCGAACTTCGACCTTTCGATGTTCTGTTTTTAGTATAGGTAAATACTGACCAAAGTTAGTACCTTCTTACGTATTATAGGAATAAACCAAGGAAACAGTTGGAAGTAAAAAAAATCACCAACGTACTTACTAATATTTACAAATTAAATCTGAGAACAATTCCGAAAAAAACAAAAAAAACAAACAAAAAAAACAGGTACATTGCTATTCGTTCTTACAAATTGACAGATAAAAGGAAACCAATAAATCAACCAAGGAAACAGCTTGAAGTAAAATAATACTAACCCAATACTACTGACAAAATAGTACGAAAAGTACCTACATATTTGTGCAAAATTTTCGAAGTTAACACAACTTCGGCGTGCGTTTTTGTCAGCGCGATTCAGTATTTGAAAAATTTTTATAGCGCCGTCTAGTTATGAATCTTGTATTATAATGGACATGATTGATTTTCTAAGTAGTTTTAAAAACAAATAAAAATTGTTAAGTGGTGCAAAAACCCCTTCTAATGATACACCATAATATGATTTTAAATTGATTTTGTAAATTTTAACCCCATCTTGCGTCGACTGCAATAAACTAATTTAAATGTTGACTAGATTTTGCGTTATTATGACTTAAAAAAAAATAAATAAATAAATAAAGCCTACGGTAAAAAAAAAATGTTCTGAAATGAACAAAGAACTTTCAAGGGATACACCACTTAAACTGAAACTCTCTTTGAAATTTTACACCCTTTTTGACCCCAATATATCAACAACCCCTCGACATATTTAGCTCATATACGAACTTGAGAATTCTATTGACTCTACATGCATACGTGTCAAATTTTATGAAGATCCAAAGAAGGGTTTGCAAGTTATCGTCTGACAGTCACATATATGCATACATACAAACGCTAAATAGCTCAAGCAGTATAAAGAAAATGTTATTTTTAAAGTTAGCCTCTATTTATGTCCAAGGTTGTTCCTTTGAATCCTTCGAAAAAAAAAATTGCTAACATGATAACGTTGGCCATGTAACATTTTAAAACTAGATTCAGAAATTTACAGAAAAACCTAATTCAATGATTTGTACAAGTATACACGGTTAACAATCAAACTGTATCGTGTATTTTAAAGGATACACAACTGCCTCAACAGCAGCAATGGTAACTGCAAACAAAGACTGAAATCTAAACTGAACAAGCTGAAACAATATTTTGATTTGCATGAATTCCGGGTAAACTACAACTCAACCATTATATATAATATATAATATATAATTTGATAGTTTTATTTTAGAATTCCGGCGCAGAAAGTACTTCGTAACTCACCTCGTAAAACAAATACATTTTTTAAGCGGAACAGGATTATTTTACAGTTAACACAGTGTACGAAATTCCAAAGCCCATTACGCAACGCACCGCGCGGCGCGCGACAGGTGTCTGCCTCTAGCGGCGACGGCGCGCACTACGAGGTCCGCGCGTCCGGACAGCAGCGCTCCGCTGCGGCGACGCGCCGAACCACGTTCAGCCGCATGGCAGCCGCCGGGAGCGGGGAGTCGAAACACGTGCTTGGTAACGGCGTTGAGGGGCGAGGAGTTTTTTGCGTTGGGGACAGTTTCTATGGCGACGCGACTGATTATAGCGACGGATGAGCCCTCGCTCGACCCCTCCGAATGATTGGCAAACCATCCAATCCACCCCTACTTTTTTTATTCCCCTTTTCCCTCTAACACCAGGGGCTATTGGGCGAATTTGAGTTCGTCAGTGGAGTAAAAGGGGGCGCCCCGCATCAAAAGTTTTGACACGCGTGTACGCAGGGAGGGGCAATTCTATTATTTCGGTGAAGGGTAGGGGGAGAGGTTGAACGTTTTATTTTCCAACTAAAAAAAAAAAAAAGGCCGTGAAACAATGGGGAGGGTGGAGTCTACGCGGAAGCCATTTTACGTGGCAGATGTCCGTTATACCCGACGTCAAGTCGAACCTACCATGTTACTTCGGAACACCCCTCGTGCCTAGTTCTCGTTCGACCGTCGCCAGAGCGACTTCCGGTTTGCCGTGATGCGCTGTGTTTATTTATTATTTATTTTTATTTACCTAATTAGTTAAAAGCCGCTCATTGATACGGATCGAAAAATTTTTGAGAGTATATTTAAAATGATAATTATAAATGTTAGTGGTGAATTCAAGTAAGTATTGGCACATGCTGGTTTGACTGGTGACAATAAATATTTATAGGCGTAAGTGCGGTTCACTTCATAGCTACTTAAAAAAAAGTGCTATTGCAATTATTTCTCGGATCGGATCGCTGCCGGTTGCAAACAGTACAAAATTAATTATTTTATTTTATTTTGTGCGAAATACAACTTCAGTGTGTAGATATAATGGCAGTAGGCAGTACGTATAACGAAAAAATTATTAAATTATTTCACGCATGGATAGCTACTATGTCAATATCTCCTAGTTCGTCGCTAAAGTACTTTAAAAACATTTAAATAAATGCTTTTAAACTAAACTAAAAATTTTGTTTTTAAAAGTGTTCAATAATTTCTTCGAAAGTGGACTCAAACAGATCAAAAATATATTTTATATGTCTGGAAAATAAAATTAAACACACCTGTTAGGTATTTGAAATAGAAAATTTCAGACAGGTTTTGTTCGTTAATAGGTAGGAACATAAAATGTATTTCCAATATATAACTTTTTAATGCTAGCTACATAGATAGAGCAACCATGATTAACAGTCTACATTTAAGTTTTATAACAAAGCCTTTTCAAGCACTCAACCACGTAATTTTTCAGAATCTCTATTGTTATATAAAATGATTAACATAATAAAAATGTGTACAGACTACAAACAAATATATCTCACATGTATCTTGCAAAGTTAATAAAACCTAATGGTTTTTGAAACTTCAAACATTGTCACGTTTCTTCTTGAATAATAAAATAATAAACATACAGATATTTATAATTTACTAACTTAATTTATGATTTTAAAGCACAAAAATAAATAATTACTAATATTTTTTTTTGCGTAATATAAAGAATACATAGTAGATTTTAATTAAAAGTTTCTAGACATATAAAAATAATTCTGTCGACACACAAAAATATGTGTTAGCTCTCACAGAGTGCTTTAAAAACAATGATTAATTTTTTTCTTTTAAAAGCTTATTTATTATCTGAGGTTTCAGCGTATTTTAGCAATAAAATTAGGCCTAAAGTTAAGTTTACAATAAATTGTGTATGTTACTTGGTAAGGAATAACTTATAATTTATTCGTGCATGGTACTGATTACAACAACCTTAGCTTCAAAGTTATATAAAGATATCCTTTATTAGGTTAAATAATTACAACGAATTGCTAAACATTTTTTTTAAATTACTTGTTTTTATTATAAAGTTAAATTTGGTTCCACTAAGAAATATCTTTTATGTTCATTTCATTTCGTTCCTTCAACTATATATTTGGTAGCATTTGTGTTGTATTTGTTTTGTGAACACTAAAAAAAAAAAAAATATTTTCAGTACCGAATAATTTTAGTTGGAAATTCAATAAGTAGTTTTTGCTTTGGACGAAAATTTTTGTTTGTCTCTAGGGCTGTCAAATGCCGGCCACCTTGCTGTAGGCTATAGCAGTACTGCGACGCACTGGTTCTGAGTTCAAAACTCTGGTAGGCATTATTGTACGTCAGCACTTTTCCATAGGGTTAGATTTACTGTAGAGGTGTGGGAGGGTCTTAAGACATAGGTAATTTAAATTAAGTTTCATATGTTTCTACTCATACCAGGAGTTATTCCACAAAAATATTCCAATATAAAATAAAATAAACAAACGAAGAAAATTGAAATGTATGTATGTGTGTGTGTGTATATATATATATATATATATATATATATATATATATATATATATATATATATATACTAGCTGCAATACCCGGCGTTGCCCGGGCTGAACACAGGGTGTAGTTAGTAATAATTGTCTTCTTAATTTGAATGTCAAGTGTGAAAATTAATTTATATCACTTTCAGATCCCGACAGACGTTGTTCTGTCAGTTTATAGTTATTTACCTGGTCTGTATGTAATTTAGACTTTATAAAGCAATATAGAAATAAGCTGAAAAATAAGAGATTACTAATATTGAAAAGATTCCATTATGTAGCTAATACTCGGTCTGCATTCCAATGCCTCATTCAGTTTTGTTTTGTAATATGTTTGAAGTAGTTCCACATATACAAATCATCTATCCATATCTCTATATTTATTTATCTCTATCTACATCTATATACATATATGTATCTCTCTATCTATATTTATCTATTTATATCTATATATATACTTCCCACTATATCTATATCTTCTATATATAAGTCTCTTTATAGCTCTATACATCTATAGATATATCTCTTTATCTAACCTATTTCATTCTCTATACTTCGCTCTAACTCAACTTATCTCTCCGTCTCTATCTCACTCTATATATATATATATATATATTACTCTATCTCTGTCTCTCTTTTATATTTAAAGAAATTGTGTCATGCGTGCGCACTTATATAACCAAAACAGACGAAGTGCCGCTAAATAAAATGAAATAAACACATTTTTTGACACGATTCGTGCTCCAACTATTGAAAAATAGTTATACCGTCTCAGCAACCTTCGTGGGCATGCGCATAAAAACTCAACAAAATTTCATCGCAATCGGATGAATGGTATAGGAACGCATACGGCACAAACAAACGAAAATTAAAGACATGACAAACGCATCAAACGATGGTGCGTTTAAAATTCAAGGCAACTCTATCTATTGACGAAGTTAAGAACAAAACTGTTATTAGCGCCTTTATTTTGCTAGCTGCTGCGAGCTCCACTAAGCAGACTGGTCTCACCAAGGAGAAAAATATTAATTTGCCAGACCTTACTATGTGTATGATCGTGTGTCAGACATAGAGAAATGACACTCACTCACTATTTGTATGTCTATGACCTATGATTTTTCTGTTATAAAATGAAATTATCACTTTTTACTCCCTTAGGGATGGAATTTCATATTTTTAGATGGGGTCTATGTGTTAATCCAGGTTATAAGCTAGCTGTAGGCCAGATTTCATTCAAATCCATTCAGTAATTTTTACGTGAAAGAGTAACAAACATCCATCCATCCATACTTACAAACTTTCGCGTTTATAATATTTGTAGGATTGATCTCTGAGGTTCGCTCGACGATTTCACATTGCCAACCGAGCCGTTTCACGGGCTGCTCACTTTGCTCTTGTGATTGAGTAGCACGAAGTCGAGCCATACGTGTTATTTCTTGTTCTTCCTCAGTCCTTTCATTCGCAATGTTTCGAATCCTAGTTGCATCACGGCATTGTCGGGAAAGATTTAATCGTCTTGGTTTCGGCATGGTATTGTTAATGATAATATCGGCACGATAAGCCAATAAAAACTCGAAAAAAACACATCAACGGTAAACTTTAAAATTTAACATTGTCAAATTTTTTAACCATACTTAACCATAGACAACATTACGTTGAGCTGTCAGTTTTGTTAATTGTCAAATTTTCAACCATACTTAACCATAGACAACATTACTACATTTAGCTGTCAGTTGTGTTTTGTTATTCCATGTCAGTTGCGTTTTGCTATAACATTTTTAACAAATGAACTGTTAGACTGATGTTTTGACTGATACATTTTTCGTTTCGCTTTGTGTTGCGTTTTGTTATACCACTTTTTTTACACGCTTTATATTAGCTTCACCTGTATGTATGTTTGTTTGTATGTTTGCAACCGACTCCTTTGGGTGCGATTTTGACCCACTTTAAAAGGCCAGATTTCATTCAAACTTTGTAGATTTATAGAAGACCGATGACAATTCCCTAATTTGATAAGATTATTCTATTATTAAATTTGCAAAATAAGATTTTCGTCAATTTATATAATTTCACAATATTTAGTAGGCTTTGTTTATATCGCGCCAAAGACAAACTGAAAGAAAAGAGTTCGCACATTGTAAAGAAAACCATTTCGCTCATGTGCGAACTCTTTTCTTTCAGTTTGTCTTTGGCGCGATATAAACAAAGTCTGGTAAATATTGCGACATTTAATTAAATGAAAAGTGAGAGTGGGTTATGATTATTGTGAACAATATACTTTCTTGATTTTCAATTTTTTAGTTTGGTTTTCTATATTAAGCGTGTTTTTTTAGTTTTTTAAAACTATTATTTTTTCCCCCGGGAACAGGATAAAAAGTATCCCCCTACCAATTTTCAGCCAAATCGGTTCAGCCGTTCTTGAGTTATAAATAGTGTAACTAACACGACTTTCTTTTTTATATATATATATATATATATATAATTGAAATAGACTACAAATTAAAGTACAGTAAATTTAGAAAAAAATCAAGTATATCTGCATGGACTTTCCATTGTAAATCAACCCAGGGTTGACTCTTGAATGCATGTATTAAATTAAATACTAATTTATTTTAAGTTTGGTAGCATGTTGGTCATAAGTGAATATTAACATTAACTCGAACAAAACACGAGAATTACACAACCAGGCATTACAAATACCGCGTGCAGTTTGCAATAACTCAGCGTACAATAAACATAAAGCACGTAAACTGAGAAAAATCAACACAGAAAGGACAACCGACAGCTATATTATAAGTTTACGAGGTAGTAACCAACTTATGATATATTTAAAAACTTCTCAACCATTGTTTATAACAATTGAATACGTTTCAAAACAGTTTATACGGTGCGAGCCCAACCATATGGTTGTGGGGACAGAATATTTTTACCTAAAACCAAATATAAATTAATTTTTCTTAAGCGTTTTTTTCTTCCGGGAAATTGTTGGATTATCTCCTAGTAAACAACTTTTCAAATCCTTTGGATGTGAAAAAATCTCCGTATTGTAACCGTCGAAGATCTCTCAAATGAAAAGGTTCCGAAATGAAAAAAATAAAGTGTCTCACAGCTAATTATGTAAAAACAAGTTATACAAAGTTTATGTATTAAATTTCCATGACAATTATGTTACTTAGAAAGTAAAAAAAGGTTAATTATGCAGAGTAGGCTTAATTAACATATACAATAAATATGAGGCACGATTATTTTGTTTAGACCTTTAGCTTCAGAACAGACCCTTCTGACCAATAGGCCTACTTATTCAGGCTAATTTAAGATGCTAGTTGGCCCATTCAAAGGCCAAAGTTTTTTTTTACACTTTCGTAGGGTTGCACAAAATAGGGTCAACTCTTCTTCAGAGCTTGCATATGAGTGTTTTATAGGGTTCAAGGTCAATGATTTAAGCACAAAACGTACTAACTCCGATCGTTTTCTGTAAATGGAACAAAATTCAATGTGGCCAGACATAATTTACTACATTTTTTTTTTTTAAAAATTGAGGCCCAATCTGATATGTTTTATTTTTAAAATTTTGTTTTCCAGTTAAACTAAAAATCGTGTGCAATGTTGGATGTTTTCGTAAGCCTAACCCAGAAACATTAGAATTACAGTAGTAAAAAAAATAGACATTATTCAAAGAATGATAGCGTCTCCGAACCATAATACTCGGTATACCTTTCAAACAAGCCATGACCTATTACAATCAAACAGAGCCAGACCTACATTATGGATACAACCTGTTACAAGCGTATAGACCACCTAACTAAGCATGTTTTACGCTTACTATAAGACCAAGCGTTCCTGAAATATTTTTACGCTTACTTCAAAACCAAGATGTTCTGAATCAATAAATATTCAGTCCTGACTACATATATAACTTCTAGGACACACAATTAGACAGATACAATCAACAAAAAGAACGCACATTCGTCATATATGACACATATTTGGACCCACATTAACTTAGGACACGTAACTGGACGCAAATTCAACACAAAATACACACATATGCAGCCTTGTAGTGTTTGATAGCAAATGAAAAAATCCTCTAGGATAAGACTCCACTATTCTCCATGTATTCAGGAAAATTACACAAGCTTATTGGCTATTGAGTCGTGACACCTGTTACCTGAGAGGTTTGTGATTCGAATCATCCTTTGTTGAGGGTTGTTCATTGACTCAGAGTCCTCCAGACAAACTGTGGTACAATCACTGAAGCAGCAAAACGTTAAACGCGTTTGGATTATAACATATCACAAAATGAAACAGTGAAATTTTCCGGTCTCTAGCTTTTGATAAATTAAAATAACCACGACCATGTGGTGAAAACCAACAAAATGTGTGCCAGAAATGACCTGGAGCACACGGAGTAAATCAATAAAGGTTTACCTAAATAATGATTTTTGAACACTTTAGAGGATTAATATATATATATATATACAGCTTGCATATACATAAAATATTTAATTACATGCTTAGCATATATATATATGATACAAACAATTATGTGTGTACGTAATACTTATGTAGATATGCTATGCATATATAATTAATTTGAAAATATGCATATGCACATAGATATGATAAACATGGGTTATTATATTAAATATGTATGTGGATACTTTAAATTACATAATATTTACCAGCATTCATGTGTATTCAAAGAATAATATGCCTATGAGTAAATACCGGAAAAATTCGTGGATTATTTTCACGTTACGCTAAAATTGAAATAGGTACTTATACCGCAGTGCTTCGTCTACTATTGGCTCGCCGTTGATGTAGGGCACTCTCGGCCAATAGGAAACTCTCTGCCAGGAAAGTGTCGAATCACAGACCACCGGGTGGAGACGTATCACGAGTCAGTAACCAATGAACAGGTTGCATTTCCCCGAGTACGTAAATAACTGTGGAGTCTATCTTAGAGCTAAAATAAAGCGCGTCCACCCCCCCCCCCCCCAGACCATGAGATCACATCTATGCCTGTCTGTGTTTGTATTAACTGTGCTACTGCGCAATGATATTTCTCAAATAAAATTTTTCAGAGTCAGATTTATAATGTGATCACAATTAGATTGCAAACACTAGCCATTTACTTAGATATCTGTAGTTACTTCCAAAATTACAACGCATTACAAATTTACGCCAAAAAAGTTTTTTTAATTTCGATCGTTCATAAAACAACATAAAACATTAACCTATCGGTTATTTCCTAGTACCTTTTTTTTTTTTTTTGGATTCTGATTCCAAGTGTTGCAACAGTTCACTTCGCATTACCTAAAAAAAAAAAAACATAGAAATCTCGAATATTTTTTGATAACTTGAAAAAAATGGAGGGGGAGGGGGAGTTATATATCCCCTTAACCCTCCACATTGCGACCACAGCTGATGAACGTACACAAAGAAAAAGGTTTGTTTGAATAAAACAAATATTTGTTTATATATATGGCGAAACAAATATTTACTTACTGTAACAAAACATTGTTTTCCTAATCAATTTTGGTGAGAAACAAAATTGATCTGCTAAACCCAAGAATATGTACAGTTGAGTTGACAAAATCAGTTTGTTGGGACAAAAAAAAAAAGAAATTCTCCCCTAATACAAAATATTTCTTTAAATTAATATATATATATATATTTAACCATATACAAACAAATACTTAGTTTAGACTGCCTTCTTTCTCTCAGGCAATACATATTTATTTACCTTTGTTGCATTTAAAGTTTTAATTGTTTTTAGTAGGGCAGGAAAATAAACTCAAATTTAGTTTTATTTTCCTTTTGCGTTTTGGACATTTATTACCATTAAAAGTATTAGAGATTGGTTTAAAGTTTTTTTTTTACATACGCCATTCTGGCTACACTAAGTGTCACAGAGAAACCTTAGAAGAACCATATAAAGGTTTCTCTATGACACACAGTGTAGCCAGTAATGGCTAGGGACCGGAAAAATTCGCGGGTTCAATGAACTGTAGGATGAACTCCATAGTTCTACGTACACTCGGACAAATGCCACCCACTCATTGGCTGGTGTCTTTTGAGACGTTCCAGCGTAGCAGCCTGTGATTCGATAAAGCTTTACTTGGGTGTTTATCATTGGCCCAGAGTCATCCAGGTGAGTTGTGAGCCAATAGCAGAGGCAGCACTGAGGCATAACGATTTGTATTTTAGCCTACCGCGAAATGAATTCGCGAATTTTTCCGGTCTCTAGTAATGGCGTATGTCCAAAAATAAAATTAAAGAATCATTCAAAGAACGTAAAGCAAGGAAGTAACATTCTCCTTATGTTTCGTCTGAGGATTCGAACAAAAAAAAATTTTCGTTTATGAAGAGAACAATGCAAGTTACATAAATATGTCACGACGTGGCCGTGAATATGGGCGGAGGTCATGGCAGCGAAGCCGCGACGGGTTGACGGATGGTAAAAGGAGACGGTATTTTATCAGCGGCGATGACACGTTTTGGAAAAAAAAAGAAGGGGTTTGCGAAGGATGGGGAAGGGGGTAAGAAGTGTCCGGAGCCCCTGTGCATGTGTGAGAGAGAGAGAGGGAGAGGAGAGAGAGAGAGAGAGAGAGAGAAAGAGAGCAATGTGACGGTGGCGCGCTGCGGCGGCGGCAGTGGGAAACACTGATGTATGCGCCCGGGACATGCGAGAGCTCCTGGGAGAAGGGTAGGATTGGGGTGAGAAGAAGAAGGTTGGCAGGCCTGCATGCCAGGTGGCGCGTCTCAACATGGCTGCCTCACACTCCCCCCCCCCTCCTCCCTCATCAATGCATACTTCTTCCAATTTCGCCGCAACGTGCGTGGAGTGCGCGCAAGCCAAGGCGTCTAGTGCTGGGGGAGCAGCGACAAATTTCGGTCCCTGCGACAAGCCGTGGATCAGCGACACGAAAGTCGCAGGGCCCATGTCGCCTCGGCTTTGACGCTAACAGCGACATCGTAATCACGGAAGGTCCACAAACGGCATATTACTGAGGGAAATAACAACAAAAATAAAACAAATCCCGAAGTTGGCCGAAGGTGAATTATTCGGGTGTAATCGGGAAGGGACAGAACTTGATGTACATCTTAGGCTTCTCTTTAACCGATCGCCATGGGTAAACATAAAAACATAGATCATTATCATACAAACAGTAATTGTATGTTATTTCTCTATGTCCACCGCACTGTCATATAGCGCTATCACCCTGTGTACTGCAGCTATGAACAACTATTATTCTTTATTTGTAGACAAATGACATTTGTATTACACGCAACTCAACTATCTTTGGGCGTATTATCTATCAATACATTGTAATATTTTTGTATCACAAGGGACTAAACTATCTTTAGAAGTATTATATGTCGATTATATTTACAATATCTATTTTGCTATAACTCAAGGAACACATAGCAACAAACAATAACAAATACTGATTGTAACTGTGATTGGTACTTTGTAAGTATAATAATAACAAATAGTGATAGTGATTGCAAGTATAAAATGTAAATGCTATATGAACAACTATTATTCTTTTAATTGTAAGCAAATGACATTTGTATCACACGCAATTAAATCTTTGGACGTCTTATCTGTCAATAAACATTAAATACTTGCAATTAATTTAAAATAAAATAAATATACTCAGGCAGGACAACATCTGCCTAGTTCTGTAAGAGAAATATAAAACTGGAAAATGTTATGTTTGAAGTCAAATTAACTGGCTGTTATGTGATACGGTTTCATTTCTTTCCGGAAAAAAATATAATTTTACCTGCCCTTTTGGAAACATCAGAACTTTTTAAAGATTTTAAAATACAAAATTAAATTAAATGAATTAGTTTTTAAACAATTTTACACCATACCACTAAGCAACTACCAAAATTTCCCTTTATAACAAAAAATTTCAGTTAGCCAATTTATTCCATTTGTTTCTCCTCATCCATATTGCACCAAAATGATAAATTTTCAACTTGCTAGCTCATTGTGCAAAACGTATACAATATGTAATTCTCCTTTTTGTTGAGTTCGGCCAGTCAAGAAGTCTACAAGTTTAGTCGTGTTAAACCTTAATACGAACTACCTAATGACCTGAGACGGGACATAAACTTTTAAGACAAGTTATCTGTGGATAATGCGATACCTCGTTGGAGGTAATCGCTACGGCTTTGCTACGGCTTCGCTACGGCTTCGCTCCCCCGTCAGAAGACGGCTGGTATAATGATAGAAAAAAAATGTTTTGTACCCACAAAAATAAATGTTTTGTCAGCACACGTGCCACCATAGATATTGCTATTAACAAAACAACAATAATTTTGTGGAGTCCACGAACTGGTTTATTAGTACACTGTACATTTATTTTTTGTAAACTGAACAGACATATTCATTAAAATTACAGATATTTATAAATTTGTACACTTACATGAAAAGAATTATATCACTACAAAAAGTGTTCACTATTCTTACCTGGGCATTTATGCTTTGTGATGTCCCAGTACCTCCAATAATTAAAATTATTTGTAAACAGTTCCCTCAATAGCCTGCCAGTATTAACTGTGCACATAATAAACATGATAAAAAAATTAAGTGAAATTGTTAAATATTCGGTTATCTTTTCCATGGTTAAAAAAAATTGATTGAATGAAACATTAACTAAACTATAAAATTATTCTCCAATTTTCGTGAGAGAGACTCAGTATTATCTCGAAAAAATATTTCATACGTGCAAAAATAACCATAGCAATGTGTAGAGACCTGCAAAATTCGCGGTTTCGATGGCCTTCAGGATAGACTGCACATACCCCTGTACACTCGGGCAAATAACGCAAGTTCATTGGCTGCCGACTTGTAAGTCGTCTCAGCTGGTTTGTCTGATTCGATCCTTCTTTGGTTGAGGGTTTATAACTAGAGACCTGTAAAATTCGCGATTGCAAATCCCTACAGGATAGACTCCATGATCCTCTATGCACTCGTGCAAATTACATCTGCTGATTGGTTACCGACTAGTAACATCTGTTGACTGGAATGATAGTGATTCGCTAATTCTTCTGTTAAAGATTTTTCATTGGCCCAGAGTCCTTCAGATAAACTGTGGCCCAATCACTGAAGCAAAATAATGCCAAAAGTATTTGGACTCTATCCTATCGCGAAATGAATACGCGAATTTTACAGGTCTCTATTTATAACTGATTGAGATTCGTCCAGATGAATAGTAAGCCAATAGCAAAATTATCTAAGAGGTATATGTGTTTGGATTCTAGCCTATCACCGAATGAATCCGCCAATTTTGCAGGTGTCTAATGATTACGACCTGGAAATATTTGCGGGTTCAGTGACCTCCAGGATAGACTCCACAGTTACTAACTTTTTCCGATAGATGCCATCTGCTCATTGACTATTGCTCATTTGAGTTTTTTTTATTAGTTGAATGGCTGTTATTCGATACTACTTCTGTTGGTGAATTTTATAGCTTCAGTCTTTAATGTAAACTGTGGTCCATTCTCCGACGTAGGACAAAGCGAAACATGTTTGAATTTTAGCCTGTCTCGCGAAATGAACGCGTGAATTTTTCCGGTACCTATCTAACAAAATAAACACATCAGTAAGCCAGACAGATTGAAATATTAGATACAGTAAACTATTCGTGCAAACAGATACGACGTGGTAGACATTTGTGAGGATTTTAATATTGCCATGTACCATTCCCGGTCAATGTTTTATATTTATGTTAAAAGATGTAAATAAAGTGTATACTTGTTAATAGGCTAAATTTTTACGAATTAAAAATAAATTACACTGCATATTTGTTTGCGTAATTACATTGCTGTCAATTGCTGTCAATGTCAGATATTTAATGCTCTTTTTTACAGTAGCAATGAGGAGAATTAAATGGATTGAAGAATGAAACTTTTAGGTTTCAAGTTAATGATGCTGGTTCTCTTCATTATATGGTTTAAATATCTCTCTCCTTTTCAAATTTTACCTGGCTTGTAGAAATTTTCAAAGTTGTGGAGATTTGGAATTTTATAGCAGTTTGGTTAGAACTCCAAGTACAGTATATTTTGTACTCGCTGTCCTATTTCAAGAAAAGTGGTCGCACGGCAAGCAGCCCCGTACGAAGATACTCGCCTTCACCCCCCCCCCCCCCCCCCGGCCATGTGCTGGGCGGGGGTGGTGAGGAGGGGGGGGGGTGTTTCGCCCGCCAGGGGTCGCGGATCGATACAGTCGCGGGTCGCGTATCGCCCCAAGATGCGCTGTGATGTCAAGAGTGGAAAAGGAGGAGGGGAGATTTTGTTGGGGTGAGAAGCCGTGTGGCCACTACAGCCTTCCACACAACTCCTTTCTACACTACTGCCTTCCACACTACTGTCTTCCACACTACTCTCTTCCACACTACTGCCTTCTACACTACTGCCTTCCACATTACTCCTTTCAAAACTACTGCCTTCCACATTACTCCCTTCTACACTACTGACTTACACACTACTCTCTTCCACACTACTGCCTTCTACACTACTGCCTTCCACACTACTGCCTTCTACACTACTGTCTTCCACACTACTCTCTTCCACACTACTGCCTTCTACACTACTCTCTTCTACACTACTGACTTACACACTACTCCCTTCCACACTACTCTCTTCCACACTACTCTCTTCCTCACTACTGCCTTCTACACTACTGCATTCCACATTACTCCCTTCTACACTACTGCCTTCCACACTACTCCCTTCCACACCACTGCCTTCAACTACAATATATTGTTAACGTATTAATTAAACCATTATATTCCATAAAATCAAGCCCTTGATATGACTTCCCCCACCCAAATATTGAAAATAATATACAAGTGTATTTGGAATGAATAGGGACTGAAAAAAAATTCTCGGGGTCAAAGACCTACGGGAGAGACTCCACAATCGTGTGCATACTTGAGAAAATGTTACTGTTCATTGGCTGATGACTGAGGGACGTATTCACTGGGTAATCTCTAATTCGACACTACTCTTGGAGAGGGTTTCTCATTGAACCACAGCACTCCGCACAGACTGTGAGCCAGTAACAGACGCAGCAGCATGGTATAATTTTAACGTATCTTGAAAAGAATCCGCAAATTTTTCTGGCCTTTAGTCACTAGACATGTTCACCATGTAACTTTTCTGGCTTGAGCTCGTACAGTGGGCTTGAACTATACATTTCTGAGCAAACTTGCCTCGCCGAGCTTGATTCAAGCTCGAAGTAGGTTTAGGTCAAGCATAGAGCTTAGAAATCTTGATTCAAGCTAGCCAGCTTGTTGGGGGCAGACATGCTATAAGTAGAGACCGGAAAAATTCGTGAATTTTTTCGCGATAGGCTAAAATACAAATATTTATACCTCAGTGCTGCCTCTACTATTGGTTTACAACTCACCTGGATGACTCTGGGCCAATGAGAAACATCCAACCAAAGCTTTATCGAATCACAGTCTGCTACGCCGGAACGTCTCACAAGACAGCAGCCAATGAGTGGGTGGCCTTTGACCTAGTGTACGTAGAACTATGGAGTTCATCCTACAGGTCATTAAACCCGCGAATTTTCCTGTCCCTAGCTATCAGCTTGATATGCTATTATTATAAATCCGGAGAAATTCGCGGGTTATTTTTTTTTTCATGATAGGCTAAAATTGAAACGTTTAAATCGTAGGGCTGCATCTGCTATTGGATCGTATTTGTTGTGGCCAATGATAAACACTCAACCAGTCACAGACCACCTGGTGGAGACGAAATAAATGTCAGCAGTCAATGAACAGGCGGAATTCTCCGAGATTGTGCATGAGCAGCATGACTATGCCCCTAGCTTTCATCATAGAACCGAATTTCTCTCATTCATTTGGAGTCCGGCTAAAATTCACACACACATACACACATATATAAAAATATATATACACACATACACGTACATTGTTTATAAAAAACAGTATAAGTTAAAAAGGGTCTTTTTCAAGAAATTTTTATTTACATTATACTGTAATCTGTTTTGTATGTTTTGCGCATAATACATTTTTTTAAAAGGGTACATGTTTTTAAATATATGGCACAGCTTAGCTTTAAATTTATGTATTTATATATAATATGGATTTTTTGCCCATTTTGACTCATACTCTTTTATATAAATTGTCTAGATATAATCTACACACATATACTTTTCTATCGGATGATTATTTATTGTAGAACCTCCCCTTCTTTGCCGTGGGTCGCTGTGATTCGGCCACTCCACTGCTGGCTGGTAGTTGACTGGCCCAGAGTCGTAGAGGGGAGTGTCCAAACAGTTGTGATCCAATCATCAAAGCATGGCAAAGGTATACACGTTAGCAATCTACTTTGCGACCAAAAAATCCGCTGAATTTCCGAGACCATATTAATATCAGTGTATCAAAATCTTTTTTCGCAAAAAAAAAAAAAATATATGCCCCTATATATCAGGGATACACTCACCATGGGAGTGTAAAAACTAGGAAATTAATAGGCCATAGCTGTATGTAGTTCAGGAATGGCCCTAGCATGGAACGATCGGTCTTTTAACCCTGGAACTATGCAAATAGGAGTTTAGTGTATTACCACTGCGACTCCTCTCTCCACGACTAATCTTTAGGGACCAGAAAATTTCGCGGGTTCAATGACCTGCAGGATGAACTCCATAGTTCTACGTACACTCGGTCAAATGTCACCCACTCATTGACTGCTGTCTTGTGAGACGTCCCAACGTAGCAGCCTGTGATTCGATAAAGCTTTGGTTGCGTGTTTCTCATTGGCCCAGAGTCATCCAAGTGAGTTGTG
The DNA here is from genome assembly GCF_032445375.1 of Bacillus rossius redtenbacheri. NCBI lineage: Eukaryota > Metazoa > Arthropoda > Insecta > Phasmatodea > Bacillidae > Bacillus > Bacillus rossius. Next base: position 13,493,615 of record NC_086340.1, on the reverse strand, counting down.
AGCCAATAGCAGAGGCAGCACTGAGGTATAACGATTTGCATTTTAGCCTTTCGCGAAATGAATACGCGAATATTTCCGGTCCCTACTTAAGACTCGTTGATGGGTAGAGGCACGAACCACATCAAACCAATTTAAAGAAGGGGAGGCTCTGCAGTAAGGAATCAGCCAATAGGAAAGCATACATATGTGGTTAGAGTATATATAGGACCGTGGATTCTAACGTGGCACCAAATGACTCCACGAAATTTCCGGGACTCTAGTGGTGGGACTAAGCGCAGATTACTAGGGACTGGAAAAATTCGCGGTTTCAATGACCACTAGGATAGACTCCACGATTCTCTATGTACTCGGGCAACTATCACCTGGTCATTGGCTACCGACTCGGGACACCTGTTTACTGTGATTATTATGATTCGATACTTCTTTTGTTGAGTGTTTGCCATTGGCTCAGAGTCCTTCAGGTAAATTGCGGTCCAATCACTGACGCAGCATTAAGATAAACGTGTTTGGATTCCAGCCTGTCTCGAAAGGAATCCGCGAATTTTTCCGGTCTCTACAGATTACTACACAATCGGTCTACATCTGCGTTTGTCTATGGTTAGGGGTATGCAGATTTCGCGAAAAAGATTTTGAGACTAGCTGTAAGTTAAAACACTGTAGCATCGTGTGTGTTTCGTTATTGGGTGAGTTTCTCCCAGATACATATCGATTGTAACAACACCAATCACAGTAATTTAGTGCGGAAGCAAATGCGTTCTGAATGGCTCGGTCAAATAAGGCAACGACTTCTCTCGCAGACGGACGCTAATCACAAGGAAGAAACCACAGGTGCGGGCATACCTTGTTGCAGTCTAATACGCGTACAGATATTTTCACGAAAAATACCTGTCCCTATCTATGGTGAAAAGTGCTCTCGTTCGGGTAAGGTGGCGAATAAGCACTGCCTTGTCGGGATACGACCTTAACCTAACTCATGAGTCGTATTCCAGAACGCGTCCAAACTGAACCCCAGTTAGGAAGCTGATCGGCATCTGTTTTAATAAACGGTGCCCTGCGCGAGGCTAGACAATGTCTCAACGATCTCGAGCGGACGTTTTGCAACCCATCCATACAAATGTTACTGCAAAAATACTAGAGATACCAGCACCATAGCACAAAAAAAAACGGAACAGCCTTTATAATTTTCTCAAGTACTTTTTTAAGTTACGATTATTTCTTTTTATGGTCATTAAAGCTTATAAAATGTATTCCAGGATAGGTTTGCTATCATAAAGATTCATTCGGCACACCAACACGTTTGGTACGTCCCCCTATGATCACGAAATTAAATATATACGAGTTAATGGCGCCAGACGCGGGTCTGCCATCTGACCGAAATCAACCAAAAAAAAAAAAAAAAAAGAGCTCTGCGCATGCATGGAATTTGGGCAAAAGATAGGTCATGGATGGGACACCAAAATCAGATTTTCTAAAAATAAGAAAAAGGCCGTGTCCTATCGTTAGGGACCGGAAAAATTCGCGGGTTCAATGACCTCCAGGATGAACTTTATAGTTTTACGTAAACTCTGTCAAATGTCACCCTCTCATTGGCTGCTGTCTTGTTGAAGGTGTCCCAACGTAGCGGCCCGTGATTCGATACAGGTTCAGCTGAGTGTTTCTCGCTGGCGCCAGAGTCGTCCATAGGTGGGTTTGTGAGAGCCAATAGCAGAGGCAGCACTGAGGTATAACTATTTGAATTTCAGGCTGTCTCGTGAAATGAATCCGCGAATTTTTCCGGTCTCTACCTATCGTGCACTGAGGAATACGTACAGGTGTAGGGTGTTCAACACCTAAAACCTCTTTACTTTCGTGTCTTGGAATACCGGGCCTAGATGACCATACATATTACCGCACGTACCCCCACCTAGGAAGCCCGCTGTTCTTAATCCTCCACGGCAGATGACGGAGAAACAAGAACTAGCATAGCGTAGCAGGGACGCACCATGTCAACCAGCCCCCCCCCCCCCCCCTTGTTCACAACCCATCATCCAAGGACGAGACAGCGCGGAACAAGGACATAATGGGAGGAAGTGAGGCGAGCTGGAGGACTACCCCACGGGAACAAGGAGAACAAAAAAAAAGGTACGAGGAAGAATAAGAAGAGACCCGGGCGAAGAAGGATTTGTTTGTGGAGTGTTTTTATATGCTGCTGCTTGTTAGGGACGAAGAGTAAGGACGTTTCTCCCCCACCCCCTCATCACCCTTACCTCTTTCCACCGTTTTTCCTCTCATCCCACACCCAATCTTCCCATCAGGGGTCGTTTCCGCACCTCCTTTTCCTTCTTGCTTCCCCCCCCCCATCTCCACTCCCCCCTCGGACCTTTCACTTTTATTACGAGACGTGTGGACCTCGGCAGGGCAGGTAACGAAGGCGTGAATCTCGAGCAGACCCAAAAAAAAAAAAAAAAGGAAGCCTTCACGCATAACCTGCGTGCACACTAACACACACACACACACACACACAAATCCGTCTGGGTAGCCGTCTGGGAGGGTCGTCCGCGCAAAAACGACCCAAAAGGACGCGCAAGTCCCTTAACCATGGGCCCTTTTTGGGAGCGGGGGGCCCCCACCTCCGACGAACGTTATGCAGATGGTACACAAATCATGGTCCTCCGGGGTCCCTCCCCCCCCCCCCTCTGCTTTGTGCCCCCCCCCTAATGTCAGCCACGAATCAAAAGAAGGGTGGTGTGGCGATGGGGGGGGGGGGAACTGGGGGTTTCCGTAATACACACAGGCCAAAGGGTTGATGATGGAAGAGAAAAGAGATAGAGAGAGAAGGAGATAAAAAAAAAACCCGGGTGCAGCTTTTGGTACTGCCTTTTATCAAAAAATATTTTTTTTTTGTGTGTGTTGCAGGGTTAGTAAAATGAGGCCCGAGGCCAACAGGAGGAACATGGTGTAAAAAAAAATAATGTGTCTATTTTTTTTTTCCATTTCATAATATAATCTGGCGTCGCATTATGTGCGGAGATGTTCAGCGGTGCATGCCATTAGGGCTGGTTGGGGGTCACCCCGGAACCCTTCAAGGGCAAGCTGCGGAGACCAGCCCTCAGTCTCTGGGATTCGTGCAAGAATCCAGTCTCGAACGATAATTACGTTCGCACACTCTTAAAGAGTCCTCTGTCATCTGCTCGCAAGATTATTATTTAACACTGCCTGAAGGAACAGAAGCAAAACAAAAAAAAAAGGGGGGGGGGTTGTCTATAAAGTCGATTTACGGACGATAATTTTACGTGATAACTTCATAAGAAAACATTGATGAAAAATTGCATTTTTTTTAATTTTCAAATTTTATTTACAGTTTTTGCAAATTTAATTTAAATAATTTGTTTGAATATAATCACGAACAATTAGTAGTTAAAAAGTCCGCCTTAACCTGTTTGATATTATAGAAGATTTTCTCGCACGGTGGTTGGCCGGTTCTTGCACGCTCGGCTCAGGCGGAACGTGACAATTTTTCGTGCGTACAGCTAGCGTTCATCGATTTATAAGACGTTATTACATAAAAAAAAACTCGAAGACGTCTGACTGAATCACACACACGACACACATGTCATTCGACAGCGACTTCATTACGCACATTATTCGTGGGAAGTAACAGGAATTTAAAAGGGCCGCCTACCAATTACCAAGCGGGGGAAAAAAATTATATGTTTGACGGGTAACCATGATTTTTTGAATGTTTACACGTTTTTGGTAGGGGCATCATGTATATTTCGCGAAAATATTCCGAGACTAGCTGAAATCAAAAACACTGTAGCATCGTCTGCATTTCGTGATTGGGTGCGAGTTTCTTTCAGGCGCATGTCGATTGTAACAACACCACTCACAGTGTGATTCAGTGCGGAAGCAAACGCGTCCTGAGTTGGCTCGGTCAAATAAGGCAACGAACGACTTCTCTCGCAGACGACCGCCAATTCACAAGGGAAGGAACCGCTGGTGCGGGTGTATACCTTGTTGCAGTCTAACACGCGTTCAAATTTTTTTCGCGAAAAATGTTTGCCTCTTGTTATTGGTAGGGACCGGAAACATTCACGGGTTCAATGACCTGTAGGATGAACTCCATAGTTCTACGTACACTCGGTCAAATGCCACCCACTCATTGGCTGCTGTCTTGTGAGACGTTCCAGCGTAGCAGCCTGTGATTCTATAAAGCATTGGTTGGGTGTTTCTCATTGGCCCAGAGTTATCCAGGTGAGTTGTAAGCCAATAGCAGAGGCAGCACTGAGGTAGGTTATATAACGATTTGTATTTTAGCCTATCGCGAAAAGGATTCTCGAATTTTTTCGGTCTCTAGTTATTGGTAACCTATTCTCTTCGTTTCCAACTGGCCCTCGCTCGTTGGACGTGTCGAGAGCACCGTTAGTCCAGTCATTCAACATGACGCGGTTCTACACACGTGTGCTTCAAGTATACTTCCCTGTTCAGCGGATCCACGAGATAATAATGGCTCTAGACATCCTGGTTTTGATTTCAAATTATTCAGCAGCTGGGGGAGAGATATCCTGCTGGCCTTGTGCGAGAGTGGTTGAACGTCGAAGTCCCTGATGACTAGAGACCGGAAAAATTCGCGGATTCCTTTCGAGACAGGCTGGAATCCAAACACGTTTATCTTAATGCTGCGTCAGTGATTGGACCGCAATTTACCTGAAGGACTCTGAGCCAATGGCAAACACTCAACAAAAGAAGTATCGAATCATAATAATCACAGTAAACAGGTGTCCCGAGTCGGTAGCCAATGACCAGGTGATAGTTGCCCGAGTACATAGAATATCGTGGAGTCTATCCTAGTGGTCATTGAAACCGCGAATTTTTCCAGTCCCTACTGATGACCGTTGGATTGGTCGTAATGGTAGAGACGACGGAGATCTTTTTCGCTGGCTTCCACGTTCACCTGGCATAACGCCGTGCGATTTTTCTTCCTTTAGAGCTTTATAAAAAAAGATCGTGTCTACGTTCCGGCGCTACCTAATGATTTGCCAGAGTTGAGACACAGATTTTAAGAAACTATTGCTTCCATCATTCCGGACGTGTTAAGAATAGTTTTGGAAGAATTGAACTTTAGGTTGTACGTGTGTCATATAACTAAAGGTGCACACATTGAACATTTGTACAAAAAAAAAAAAAGAAGTTATTTTACCTTCAATTTGATGTATGATTTGTTGTAAACAGTTATTATATACCATTGAAACTGAGACAATCTGTTATGAACTTCCTGTATTTTATTCGCAATAGCATAACCCAGAAGTGGCTTATATTCAAGCAAAATTATTCTGCCAAAGAGAGTGGTTTTATAATTTATTTCAGAATATTTTGTTTTTATTCACACTGCTAAATATCTTGCGGTGACAGCAAAAATTTTCTAGGTGTTCAGTATCACGAAATACAGAGAAATACTGGAATAGTCAAGGAATTTTAGATTTATGGAAAAATAAGGGAATAGGAAGGGAGGATAGTTTCATGAAGGAAATGAAATGAAATTGCTAATCCTGTTAAATGTGCCATGCGTATCGTGTTTTGGTTTGTTATTTCTTTGTTATGATGCTGTTGTGGTAAGTATTTTTGGGCAGAGTGCCTTTTTATAAAATGAGATATAGAATTCATCTTTTTATAATGTCTAATAAATTTGTGTATAGTTTACAAGGCCTTTTTTTTTATAATTCTATAAACATTTCTGCCACAGACATTGAACAATACGCGAGGAAGAGCTAAAACAAGGGTAGAAAGTAACGCAGAAATATTTATATAATGTTTTTTTTTATAGAAATACTAAGTATTTTTTCGGTGAAAATTATAAAGGACTAGGAGAAGCTACAGGAAAATTTAGGGAATTATGTTTTTAAGTTCCGCTAAACGTACTGATATTTTTTTTCTGTTGAAGCTTCTTACGGTGTATTGAGAACTTTTGTCAAACATGAATCTGTATTATATATATTTAAAAGAGTAGACGCATTTCTCTCTTTTTTTAATCTTTTCGTGTCAGCACTACAAACTGTGTTATAATTTTGTAACATCGCGCACTACACGCGTTTTTATTTGATACGAACCACTCTTAAACATTATTCCTTAAGACACGAAAGCAAGAGAGAGGGACAGAGACAGAGACAAAAAAAAAGGAATGAAGACTTCCGTGTGTACATTTTACGTAAAAAGCCCCACGCATGAATTAGGGATTTCCTAAATACGACCGCCGCAGTGTGCGTGTGTTGCCTTATCGTAATGCAGTACAAAACTTTTTTTGCCCTGGTGTATATATATGTAAGGAGTTTTGGGTTGGTAGAGGATTTGCTGGGAAAAGGGGGGAAGAAAGAAGTGGTTCGGGAGAAAAACGCACAAGCTGAAGTAAACGAAAAATCTCGATATTTCGCTCTCTCTCTCTCTCTCTCTTTCTCTCTCACACACTATTCTTGGCCTGCCTGCGTCGTATCTAACCTCTCCTACATCTCTCTCTCTCTCTTTACGTCACCACAACTTGACGGATATAATAACGCCGTCGATGCAATGTGCTTGAGGTTTAAAATTGATTGTATGGAAAATAATACACATCTGGCTCTGAATTTTTTATGCAAATACTGTCGAGCCGAGTGAATTTTGAGTCGACGTGTGTACGCCTGCTTGCAGGTCGAGAAGGGGAAATGGTATTTTGCGCATGAAGGAAAAAAAAAAAAAAAATACGCCACGGAATTTTTTTTTCCCTTCTCAGTCGAGTGGTGAGTAGTGATATCGTACGTTTTCTAGGAGACGTGAGGTGATTCACAAAACATTCTTGAATTTAGAATTTAAAAGAACGTTAAAAACGTAACAAAAAAAAACCTCGAGGACCTGCTCATGAATTATATTACTGGCACTTTTTTTTCTTCAAAAATATCTGTAAACGTCCTAATTATAAACAAAGTGAATTTTTTATGGCTTTTTTCCTTATGTTAACGCGCCCAATTGGTTGTGTCAATGAGGTAAAAAAAATTGCAGAAACACTAAGGGTGACGTTAGCTCGCCCTCAACACGTCTATTCGCCTCTACACAGAAAAAAAAAGTTCTTATACAAGAGATTCCTTCAGAAACCAGTTGCCAAGAAATATATTGTAATACTAAAATAACGTTATTGCAACTTTGTGCAACACATGGCAATGGTTATTTTTTCTGATATGAAATACGTTTTTCGAAATAATACTGAGTATTTCTTACGAAAATTGGCGCATAAAATATATATTTTAATTTATTTTTAAATAAAGCTAATTTTTTTAAACCATGGAAAATATAAACGATTATTTAATAATTGTAATTTATTTTGTTTTATTACGCTTATTAATGTGCGCAGTTAATACTGGTAAGCTAATTAGAGACAGGTTTAGAAATAACTTCAGCTATTGGAGGTACTGAGAAAACACAAATCATAAAACCAGTATTATCTACTGCGGACACTATTTTGTAGTGATACAGTTGTTCATGTTAATGTACAAATTAACGAATATCTGTAATTTTACATAAATATTTCTGTTACATTTATTTAAAAAACAACTAATTTACAGTGTTCGCTCGAGCACAGAAAAGGCGCGATGTCTTGTCGTCAGTAACGTCCTTTTATAGGACGTTAATTATTTATGAGTGGAAAATATATTAAAGATAAAGGCTAGTTGGATGCACCTATTCTACCAACAGTACCGTCTGCCCAATGTCACACCCAATTTCGTTCATGAAAACAGTGTAAGCCACTGCAAGATTGACATTCCATTGACTGATTGAAATAATTATTTTGGACAACGTCATTAGATACTAGTTTTTCACTGTATGCCATAGAAAAAAAAAACAACCCGATGCACGGACCAAAAAAAAATCATCGGTGGCGTTAGAAAATGCTGTCAACAGGGCAAACAGTCTGAATGTTTTTGTGGCACACCAAGATTATTCTCGTGCATTTTTTTTTTGCTCAAAGCAAGTGAAATCATTACCCGTCAATTTACCAATGAAACCGTAAATGAACTTAAGTTCCTTGGATATTTCTGAAACCAGCGTTCTTCGTCAAATTGAGGTGTACATTTTTAAAAGTGCATGTGTGTCGCTGCGCTGTCAGTGTGTTGTTCAAATTATCTGTTTCGTATCATAGTTGGGTTCCTCTTGCCTGCCGCGTTGCCTGTATTGACTTTTTTTTTTTTAAATAGCAACTGTCTCTTCTCAGGCTACTGAGTTCTGATGATTTTGGCTTGTAATTTTTTTTGGTATGTGTGTGTTTGTATATTCATCTTTCATTGTTAGAGACATGCAAAATTCGCGGATTCATTTCGCGATAGGCTAGCATCAAAACAACTATACATTCGTACCGCTTCTGCGATTGGCCCACATTTTATCCGGGGAACTGTGAGCCAATGGGAAACACTAAACCAAGAAAGTGCCGAATTACGGACAGCCTAGTTGAGACGTCTCACGCGTCAGTAGCCAATGAACAGGTGTCATTTCCGCGAGTATTTAAAGGTCTGTGGAGTCTATCCTAGAGGTCAATGAATCCGAGAATTTTGCAGGTCTTTATTCATTGTACGTTCTAGCAAGGGCGTACGTCCAAAATAATGATTTAAATGTATATAATTTGAAATTTCACGGGTGTATGCTTATAGAGGGGTCAGTGAGTTTTTTTTCTGACAGAAAATTATTATTGCCCACGTCCCCCGTTTGACCCACATCTGCATCTCGAGCGGTTGACAGTCAGCTCAACCCTAGCGAGAGAGAGAGAGAGAGAGAGAGGGGGGGGAGGGGGGGGGGTTTACAGCTACTACCCAAGGAAGAATAAGAAGGAATTACGACTGCGAAGGGCAACCTAGCCCCACTTGACTGGGGAGATATCCTGCTGGGAATATCGCGTCGTTGGAACCGATCGCGGAAAATTTAATCTTGGAGCAGCGGCGTAAAAGTAGTGTGGAACGGGGTATGGGAAGAGTAAGTTTAGTTGAGGAAGGGAGGGGGTAGGATGGTAAGGATTGACGGATAGGCAGTCAGCCCGTGGTGGGGGGAAGGGGTTTGGAGGCAATTTTTTTTGGGAGTTATAGGTCCTCAGGGTTGTTACTCTCCGCTGTGCGCGCGCGTGTGTGTGTGTTTTGTCGTCTGTCTGGCACCGGCTGGGCGCGATACGACGTCACGCGTTTTACTTCCCTCCGACTGTGTTGGCAATACTGCGAGGGCGCGTAAACCCGAAAGGAGGAGAGCGCAGTGACGCCAAACTTGGAAAGTAAGAGAGAAAAAAAAATATCCCGCAGACGAAAAGAGCCACGGTAACGGCGAAAGAATTATGGCGACGGCGAAAATGAGATCAGGTTCGCCGGAAAGGAAGGGGGGTGTTGGAGTTGGGGGGGGGGGGGGGGGGGGAGGAGCTCTACCCTGGAGGCTATTTGTATTTTATTGCGTTCGCGACGTTTTTCGCACGCTTCGAATGCGAATGCATACTAACCCCCCCCCCCTTCCTGTACCCAACCCCTCCTCGCTCTAAAAAAAAAAAATAATATAGCAATGGATCATTGTTGGAAGGAGCGCAGATCTCATCGCAACTCCAACGACATTGAGACGGTGGCAATTTCCCAGCAGACCGCTGTGTTGGTATTTGCACCGAGTGTAAAAATAAATAATATGTGCGAGGAGACAAAAATTCAACAGCCCGCAACCATACAGGTCTGTTTGTCGTACACTGTTAGAAATTCACGAAGAGCGCTGGTTGCAAATTATCAGTAAACATGGCTGAATTACCTTGCGTTGCCCGGACTGAAACACCCTTGGGAATTGATTTTCGTAAAAAAAGACCTCTAGTTCTCAGCGGATGGCTACATGACATAAGGAATATCACTGCCGTGTTTCAAGTCTGTGGGACATGTACTTGGAAAACGGGAAATTTTGATCTTTAATGCCCCAAGCAAAATTTTAACACAGACGAAGAATACATAAACAATGCTATAGCCGGTGCCAAGGAGATTTTCGAACAAAATCGTGATTTTTGATTTTTAACACCCCTGCAACGATTTTTGTAAACTACGTTCTAAGCGGATTACTATGCAGCAAAATGAATATACGTTGGTAGGTATTACAATTCCGAAGAATTAGTGATGAATGAGTCAGTGAATGGTAATTCTCATTTCTTTATACAAATTTTCCACCCCTTTCCCACCCCCTTTTAGTGATGGAATTTAAAAAAAAAGTCCTTTCTTAGTGCACATACCTAGGGTACTCAAGGGATATTTTGTCCAAATATCAAATCTCTAGGTCTATTAGTTTAAGCTGTGCGTTTGTCTGTCAGGCAGTCAGTCATGGTACTGTTTATAGGTATAGATTATGGGTAGGGGCATGTAATTTTTGCAAAAAATACTTCGAGACTAGCTGTATGTTAAAAATTTTTAGCATCGTCTGTTTCGTGATTGTTTGAGTTTCTCTCAGGTAAAATTTGGCACACTAATCTCACCAATTCTGTGCGGAAGTAAAGAGACTCGTCCTGATTGGCCCAGTCATATGTTGTAATGGGCTTCTCTTGCAGGCGTCCGCCAATCACAACGAAGAAACTGTTGGCATGTGCATTCTTTACTGCAGTCTAACTAGCTCTCAGTTTTTTTTTCTCGCAAGAAATACGGTACCCTTAATTTATGAGTACTGTGTTCATTTAACTTTGAACGTGAACTGAAAATAATCTTGGTGTGCTAAAAATAATTCAGAAACTTTTTAACCCTACAGCAAAAACACTTTTCATATCTCCCACACGTGTGTTGACCTTGTGTGAAGTGGAACACATTGCTAGGGGGCTAGGCTAAGGTTAACCAAAATTACGAAAAACTTTTCGTTTGAATGAGATAAATTCTTTTTTGTAAAGTTTGACAGCGATATAATCTGTATTGGTGGTACCTGCTACTGAAGTTGAAAGTTGTTGCTGAAATTAATATTCCTTATAGTCTTGGTGTCAAGTAATTTTGTCCCAAATTCGACAGTTCCAAAACGTAGCACCACCAGTGATAACCTTTTCCGAACACTATAAATATTTATTATATATTTTTTAAAATTTACAAGAAAAATCCTTGGAATCTCAATTGACAATGGTATCGCTTGTAAAACTACAAGGCAGAGCTTTGTAAAATTACAAAAGTGCAAGCTGTACCTTTTTCGCCGACAATTTAAAATATTGTTTTTCACACGTACTGGTTGGGCTCCGCTTCTGTGATAAATTTATGCAGGACCAGTGCTTGTACCCATGTCAACGGTGCCAACATGGATACTTACATAGAGAACAATTTGTGTATGAATTTGCTTTCCAATTTAACTTATGGACACTTACAGTTTAATGCTAGCGTTTTTTGACTGCAGTTCTTCCATAAATTATTGTTTGGAAAAGTTTAAGTTATAGTTTAAGGAAAACTGTCCAGGCCCAAAACCAAATTTGCGGACATCAAAACTTTAGGCTAAATATTACAGTAAATTGTTTGAAGAATTTTTTACACTCATCTGAAAATATTAAAAAATATTTTTAAAATCTTACTAAAAAACTAAATAATGTTTACAAAACATAAAGCAAATTTTAATTTTAAAGAAATAACTCGATAAATTTGAATGGTGTGCATAGACTCTCCTGAAAAACAAGGTAAAATAAGTTTACTAACAAAGTTGGATAAGTTGAAGTGATTTAATCGCACCGAAATTATTAAATTGTACGAGCTATGATTGAAAGTTAAAGAGCTTGCGAAAATGTGTTAAAAGCTGCAAAGGATGACAAGAATGTCTCGGCTGGTTTGATGGACGTGCAGAAACCGCGAAAACGACCGCTTCCAGCAACGTGTTTCAAAGATAAAAGAATTCTTCAGATGCCCGCTTCATTATGCAGGCTTCATTTCATCAGCGGCTCCGGTTTAAGGAATCCCCTGAATGTTTCCCCAAGTTTCCCCTTATTTAAGGAAAGTGAGGTTTTGTCGTGGGAGGAGGTTGTGTGAGGGGGGGGGGGGGGGGAGAGAGAGAGAGAGAGAGAGTGAGCAGAAACTACGGAGGAGGGGCAGAGATGAAAGTTATTCTCTCTCTTTTCTTGGTCGGTGTAACCCTCTAATCGGCCGAATACATTTTTAAAGAGGAAGGGAACATACAAGATTTCCCCCACGTGGAAGTTAACGTAAATTAATTTCCTAATATCCTCCTATTCAAGGAAAATATTTCTCTGCGGAAAGGATACGACAAAAACCTGTTGCCCATTCTCTAATATAACATTATTTTACGATCTAAAAAAAAAAAAGAAAAAAGAAAGATATATAGTTGAAAGGAAGGAAAAGAGGTCAGATATTTATCGTAACTTAAAAATATTCGTTCTATCAACTTCGTTTTAATATTTACAATTCGTATGGAATGTGCTTATCCACATTGCCACTGCAATCAGGTAATTTTAACTACTCACTCATTTTAATTTTCAGTGAATTATTTTGATTCTTTATTTGCTGGTGAATATTTTTAAATATAGTTTATATTAAATCTTAGGAGGTACAGAAGCATGTAAATAGTAGAACAACAAATTAAAATAATTGGAAGTAAAAATGCTGTGGCATTAAAAAAATTATACAATACCGCCTTTTTTAAATTGTTATATTCTTAGAGTGGCCAAGTGAAACGAAAATCCTATAAAACCTCCCAGCAAGTCGGTTATCCTTGAACCTGGGAGTCTAGGACAAGCTACAACCATGGACTAGTAAATTAGGCTGGCAAAAAAAATTATTTAAATAGACCCAGTAGTCTTTTACCTTCCGTTCATTTATTTTAGGTAATTACGATGTCAGGACGAATAACAAAGCCACAATATTACCAGCAGTAAAGGCTTTTTGTGCGGCTCACAAGAATTTAAGAGCCTGGCTCTAAGTATTTCTGCTTGTTTGGTTGATTACCTATTGCCATCGTAACCACGGCGCGGCGTGACTTTAGGTAGATTTAGAAGAATGACTCGCTATTGTAGCTATTTACACGGCACTATTTTTAATAGATGCCGAAAAAATACTTGCTATTGAAGCTGCTACCATGGTGTGATCTTAGGTTTATTTCAAATAAAGACTACCTATTGAAACTGCTACCATGGTGTGATCAAACTCGTTATTTTAAAAGTTAATATATATACATATAAAAGTATTAACTGTGTTTATTTCTGCATTTATTATCATGGCATAATCATTCTGAAATAGTCATTTACATATACCATATCTGTTAAAAATGGTTTTCTGAGTGTTGTGTTTGGTTTTTGTACGTGAAACGTGAATAATGAAATATATAGTGTCAAAAATACACGATGTTATCGTTGCTCGATATATATATATATATATATATATATATATATATATAATTTTTATGAGCACAACAACTGCCTTAATTTTACACAAATCACTTCCTAACTGATACATGAAGTACAGCAATGGAATACCTCAGTGAGTTCGTTAATAGGAACAATCCGACCAAATAGTTAGAAATGAGGACGGTTTAAAACACAAATAAATGGATATAGCTCTTTTAATATGACAAATAGTGAATCCGTATGAAGATATTTAATATCGTTAGAGTAATACAAAAAACTTTAGTCAAAAATGAACTTTTAATACCAATCATAACTGCAAGGGTTAGAAAAAGTAACAGTTGTAGTTCAAAAAAATCATAACTTCCTTAGCAGTCACACCCTCAAATCTGTAAACCTTATAAACAGTATCTAAAATATTTTCTGAAACAATTTTAAATAAGTGGTTTAAAAAAATGGGATTGAAAGAAAAAAAATCATAACTTCCTACCTATGTACAATATCAAATTAGTTTAAACGTATTGTAAACAAAGAGCTCCCTTTGCAATATAAAGCATATCAGTTCGTTCGTTGAATCCGAAAGAAAGCAATTACATATACATATAAAAGTATTAACTGTGTTAATTTCTGCATTTGTTATCATGGCATAATCATTCTGAAATAATCATTTACATATACCATGTCTGTTAAAAATGGTTTTCTGAGTGTTGTGTTTGGTTTTTGTACGTGAAACGTGAATAATGAAATATATAGTGTCAAAAAAATAAACGATGTTATCGTAGCTCGAGGCATTTTTGTTGAAAAAATAAATAAATAACGACTTTTTTTCAAGCCGAAGCTCTTAGATAAATATTTCTAAGTACCGATCTATAAAAATTTACAGTTTGATAAAACAAATATAAGACTACCATTGGCAAATAAAAGAAAGCCTAGCTGGTGATACATAGGCTATTTGTATTTAATTTCAAGATACGTTCAATTTCAGCTAGTAATATTGTACGCTTAAATTGCAGGATAGAAAGATAATGAAATGATTAATGCTTATTTGACTAGTTTTATATGTGCATTTTAAGAGCAAAACTAAATACTAATATATTTATTCTTATTAACAACTAAGACTAAAAACAAATAATAGTTTTAAAAAACTAAAAAAACACGCTTATATAGAAAATCCAACTAAAAAATAGAAAATAAATTTTAGTAAATTTCAATTAAGAATAAAGAATTTTTTTTAATAAATATAAATTTAGAAAAATGTAAATAAGAAAAAATGTATTTTATTGTAAAAAAAGCGGGGGGTGCTTTTAAAGATATTATCAAAATGACCATCCTTCTACTCATGTATGTCCATAAAATATTTATAACTATTGACACCATGCACCCCACGTTTTCTTTACGATAAAATACATTTTTTTCTTATTTACACTATTCTTAATTTATATTTATTAAATTTTTTACGTTATTCTTAATTGAAATTTATTAAAATTTATTTCTATTTTTTGGTTGGATTTTCTATAAAAACCTGCTTTTTAGTTTTTTAAAATTATTATTTATTTTTTCATTTTTTAGTTGGATTTTCTATAAAAGCGTGTTTTTTTTTGTTTTTTAAAACTATTATTTATTTTTAAGATTCAAAGTCACTCCGAAAATAATTTGCTTAATTTTTAGGTTCTAATTTACTAGTCATTTCTACGTTTGTGTTTACACTATAAATGACAATAGGTATGCAATTTCGTGATACCTTGGTTATTTCGTGATATCCTAAATTAATGTAGAAATATGTTCAAAGTGTCTCACATGCATTAGTTTCGGTATAATTATTAAAATAATTATAATTAGTGTTTACATAATCGTCACAAATTATGAAACAATACACTGCTTAACCATTCAAAATTATCTCCTCCTAAAACCTTAAATTATTATTTGTGTTGCTAAGGCTATATAGGTTTTAGGTTAGAAAGAACAAATACGTTTAAGGTGCTAAAAAACGAGCTTAAGATATTTGCTATAATTTCACCAAAATTAGTTTTTCAAATATTTTTCATAAACACACTTAGATAGCCTTCCGCAAAACATTACAAAAATTCAACATAAAATAACAAAAGAACTCACAGAGAACAAATGAACTATTATGGGGAACCCTACGTGAGTTAATTCGGACAGACTTGCCGCGCTATCTAGTTTAGGAAAACAAAAAATCGCTAATATTGATTATCCTAGTAAGGATAAGGGGTCTAACTGTTTAAAATATTGAATTGTCATCAGTCCTTGATAAGTATGCCAAATTTCGAGTTAATCCGACGTTTGAAGGGGGTCAAAATCATGTTCAAAGTTTCCGTTACATACTAACATACATACGTATGAAGCTAATAAAAGCGTGTTAATAACAGAAAATCATTTCTACTTACATCAAAAACTGCAAGTGTGCTCGAAAGTGTTTGCTTGTCTGCAACATAAAACACGGGCACATAATTTAAAAAAAAACCTTTATTCCACAAAACACATAACATGGTTTTACTTTTTTAACCATGCATCTCTGTGTAGTAATAAAAAAATGTGTGCAAATGATAACACAAGCTTAGACAAACAATTATACATGTACAAGTTATATTTTTAACTCTAAAACATTAGGTACATAAATATTGATTATATTTTAATAAAAAAATGCAATTGCGTATTCAGCTGGCAAAGTGGAATTTTTTAAAACTTTTTTGTGCAGTTTAGATAATGAGAACCAAATGAAATTTAAAAAAACTTATATTTTTTGGGCTTAAAAAGCAATGATGGTGGCTAATGCCTCGTGTTTTTCAAATTTAAAAAAAGTATTTAATTAAATAAAAATTGAGGATTTTAAAAGACTAACTAAAATTAACTTTTTTTTTTCTGAAACTAACTAAACCATCACATAGTAGCCAGTAAAGATGACATCATATCAAAAGAGTTCCAAATTTAAACTCCATTTTATCATCTTTCTCAATACTGCACGAAAACGTTAAAAATTCTACTTTGCGAGCTAACTACGCAAAAATGTATGCGATATATATATTTTTTCTTTTTCATTTTGTGGTGAATGTTCAGCCTCTGAAAAAAGTCGGCTGGTTTAACAGTTTGTAGTACGTAAATATAAAACAATGAACTGGAACAGGATACATACACCCACCCATGGAGACATGTTATGTTCTCCGATGAGTCGCAATTCAGTGCGGAACCTGATAATCGACACCTTTTTCCATCCGGAGGGAAAAGTGGAACACGAAACAACACAGCAAGGACATGGTATTAATCCTCTATTTTTTTTCTGGTCCCCTAATTACGTTTGACCAATTTATAAAGACCTGCAAAATTCGCGGTTTCGATGGCCTTCAGGATAGACTGCACATTCTCCTGTACACTGGGCAAATAACACAAGTTCATTGGTTGTTGACTTGTAAGTCGTCTCAGCTTGTTTGTCTGTGATTCGATCCTTCTTTGCTTGAGGGTTTATAATTGGCTGAGATTCGCCAAGATGAACAGTAAGCCAATAGCAAAATTATCTAAGAGGTATATGTGTTTGAATTTAGCCTATCACCGAATAAATCCGCGAATTTTGCAGGTCTCTACCAATTTATTACAACTGTAGGCTACTCCAAACTTTGGACGAGTTTTTTTTTTTTTTAATTTTAAGATGGCTATAAATAGTTTCAAATATGTGTTTAGTCAAAATATCTAAAACAGTAGTTTTAAGAAATATTACTTTTGACAGTTTATAACACCAAAACTACTTTACAGAATTTTTTAAAAAATATAGTTTAGTGAAAAATACGGCACTCGGTTTCCTAGAAATGCGAAACAACACGCTTGGAGGTGTCCACAATCAATACGCCACGCATGTCGCCGCCTCGCTCGCGTACTCCCTACTCCCCCCTTCTCCCTTCGCCGTTCCCCCTCCCTGCTCATCACACGCACACGCACGCACACACACACGCACACAGCGAGAAGCCAGTCTGCGTTGCCGCCCAACCGGGTCTCGCATCGCATTCATCATTTACTCAGTTGTGCACACACGCAGTAATCAATAAGATTAAAAAAAAATACCATAAAATAAGTTAGATTTGCTACACTATAAGTAGAGACCCGGAAAATTCGCGGGTTCATTTCGTGTTATGCTAAAATTCAAATAATTATACCTTAGTGCTGCTTCTGTCATTGGTTCACTGTTAATCTGGAGGACTGAGGGCCAATTAGAGACCATCCCTCACAGAAGTGTCGAATCACAGGCCACCCAGTCGAGACGACTCACAAGTCAGCAGCCAATGAACAGTTGGCATTTGACCGAGTGTGTAGAGGATATTGGAGTCTATCCTGGAGGTCATTGAACCCGCGAATTTTCCGGGGTCTCTAACTATAAGTAATAAGTAGGGACCGGAAAAATTCGCGACTTCAATGACCTACAGGATAGACTCCAAGATCCTCTATGCACTCGGACAAATTACATCTGCTCATTGGCTACTGACTTGTGACACCTATTTACTAGAATGTTTTTGATTCGATACTTCTTTCGTTGAGGGTTATTCATTTGGCTTTGATTCCTTCAGGCAACCTGTGGTCCAATCACTGAAGCAGCAAAAGGTTAAACACATTTGGATTCTAGCATATCGCGAAATGAAATCGCGAATTTTTCCGGTCTCTAATAATTAGAGACAGGAAAAATTCGCATATTCATTTCGTGATAGGCTGAAATTTAAACATGTGTACAATTCTGCTGGTTCTGCTATTGGCTCGCAGTTTAACTGGAGCTCTCTGGGCCAATGAGAGACTATCGACCAAAGAAGCGTCGAATCACAAGCTACCCAGTGGAGACGCCTCACAATTTAGTACCCAATGAACACGCGTGTTTACTTGAGAAATGCAGAGGATAATGGAGGCTATCCTAGAGGTCATTGAATCCGCGAATTTATCCGGTCCCTACTAATAATAAGTACTTTCTGACCAGCCTGTCATATCTAACCAACCTTTTTTTTCTCTCTCTCGGGATTTAACGCTGCAAGGTGAATTACTGCAAACTATCGCTAAGCATCACTATGCCCTTTCACATAGTTTCTGGTAACTATAGATTTAGAATGTAAGTAATTTAATTTTCAGACTTTTAGAATTGTTTTTAGCACAAAGCCCCACTTAGTAGAATTAACCTTAGTTGGATAAATAAATTTTAATGGAATAAATTGGGTCGTTGTTAAGTTAAGTGATTTTTCCAAAACTTATTTCAGTGTCATCAACCTGGGAGTAAGTTGGTGAATGTACAGCATGTAGCATGTCAGTTGTTCGTACTTGCTTCTGAGCGTAAAACAAAAGATGTATTTTACAGTGAAGTTTTAATGAAACATTAATTTTAGAGTACATATAAACAACAATAATTGGCGGTACATCACACCAAAGTTACCTGCAGGAATTATTCTGTTCACGAGCAAAGTCTCCGACACGGCTAAATCATAAATATAAATTTAAGAGATTTACAATTTGGAGACGAAATAAACTAACTTGAAGCAATTACAAGTATTTAAAATGTATATTTAAAAAGTATTTTTTTTTTACGATTTATAAGAAAATTCTTTGAAAATAGTAGCTAAAATGTTTTTTTTTTTGTTCGTACTACAGAAGGGAAACTTTAATTTTCCAATACACTGCTATAAGTAGTACGTACATGCCTGTTAAAAAATCATTTTTTATAAAATAAATTGGTGATACTACTTACAGTTAAACTTGCTTTGTAACAAGATAAACCAATCGTATTATATATATTTTACTTGGCAGTGTAAAGGAGGCACAATTTACACTGTCTTGTTTGAAGATTTAGATGAATATACATATATTTTACCAGATTCTTTGTAAAATTAAACAAAAATTGCATATATAGAAAAAAATCTACGCT